>NW_006286140.1:4295120-4306879 GCF_000327345.1 Myotis davidii
CGAGCTCCATCCATGCTATTGCAACTGGTAGGAGTTCCTGTTTTAAGCTACCCTGCACAGCTAGAGAGAGGAATCCAGTCAGGCCTATGTATGAATAGAGATACACTGAATAGAGATACACTATTAATGGAACCTAGCGGGAGGTGCTACCACCCCCCTCTCCAAATATCCTGGGTCTCTGTCATAAGAACGCTATTTTTAGTTTATAAAAAAGAATAAAAGAGCCTTATGATGTTGAAGGATTTCTGGGGTGAACGGAAAGAAGGGTGTGGGCGATGGGCAAGGAGGGAGCACCTGTGAACTCTTCCATCTTAGGACAGCCCTCCACCCTCCCGCAGGCTCACATCTGAATGACTCTTGGTGGGAGAAGCACTTGTAGGGCGATGCCCCAACTAGCTCATTTTAGACCCAGGGAGAAATCCCAAACCATGAATAATGTGAGTTGAGTCTGTATGGCAGCTTGAGAGTGTTCTCCCTCCCACTTTCAAGAGCTTTTTAAGATCTTAGATGTTGGACTGGCCAGGGTGTAATTCCTGCTCTGCCAGCAGACTTCCTGTGTGACCACGGCTGGCACTCTACCCATTCAGAGTCTCAGCATCCTCGTGTGTGAAATGGGAGGTGGCATTAAGACCTACATTTTGCAGTTGAGACATATTATGTAGATATAAACTTTTTATGTAGATATAAAAGTTAGGAAGGTCCTTGTGTCAAGCACAGTCAAGCAGGAAACAACATTCAACTCAGTGGGTTGCAATGAAGAAACTTTAATGAACTACTTAGAGGGGTGTGGGCAGGATTAAGGAACTGGCAAATGATGTTCAGGTACCAAGACCTGGGAGCTGAAGGGAAAAGTGAAGGAAGTTTGAATGAAAAAACTCTTCTATTATCTTTTTTGATTCTTCCATTTTCCTTATTAATTTGCTGCTGCCCAGTGAGAGCTGCACCTGCCAGGATGGGGTAGGGGGAGCAGCGAGAGAGAACCTCAGCCCTCTCAGCCCTCCACCCGACAGCCTTTCCATTTCTTGCCAGTGCTCTTCAGAGGTCAGACCCCACCCAAAGGTGGCTGACCTGGGTCTGCAGGGGCTCCTCCCAGGGCACAGAATGGGGCAGAAAAAGGGAGAGCCAGATCTGGAGGGCAATCCAGGAACACAGTCCTTGATCAATGTTTACTCCTGTTGCTTTGAAGAGTGACTTTTTATAAAAGTATATATATTTTTTATTTTAGAGAGGAAGGGAGAGGGAGGGAGAGAGAGATAGAAACATCAATGATGAGAGAGAATCATTGATTGGCTGCCTCCAGCACGCCCCACACTGAGGATAGAGCCCACAACTTGGACATTGCCCTGACTGGAATCGAACCGTGACCTCCTGGTTCATAGGTTGACACTCAACCCAGAGCCATGCAGGCTGGTTGAGAGTGACTCTTTACTGGCCTGCGATATGCTAAAAATGATAAGACTTATACCTCAAGTTAGATCAAATTGTTCTTCATATGCCCCTTAAAGACACTGAATGTGTCTTTCTCAGTGACTGTCTTAGCATTTCACATACATTCATCATTTCTGAATTGAATGAATTTCTGAGAACTTCTTGGCTTCTGGGTGTCCCTTTGTCAAGTAGTTTATTTTTATTTTTTTCAAAAACTGAAATATCTGTTTACCATTCTAGTATATGAGTGAAAACCTGTTTTACTATCTTTTTCTGATTCTTCCATTTACCTGTTCTGTTAACTCCTGGGGGAAGCCTGTGTTCACTTGTGACCATAGTGAGGAAAAAAAATCTGTGGTTTTAGTTCCCAGGGACTTGAATTAGTCTGATATCCTCTTAAAGATGTGAAATGTAAAATCATAGCACTTCAGATCGAGCACAGGAAATGGGTGATGACGTAGGGGCCTCCACAGGTACCTCAGGATGAGCTTGTGGAAAGTTGCATTTCTCAATAGTGAGTCCCTGTCTGTCCAGCAAATACGGAGCTCTGGCAATTAGTAGGATTTTTCAGATAGAAACCTTCCCCTACCCAAGATAAGTCAGGTAACAGCTTTTCTTTCCTATTTCAGGGGACTTGAGGACTGGAGGATGAGTGTTTTGTTTTACTTCTTGTTTGAATCATCTGCTCAAGTCCTGTCCACTTCGTTTTGGTTGCGGGGTGTGACATGACCTGACTTTGACCAAAGCCTTCTAAGTCTTCAAGATGGACTCAGCTACCAGATGGACGTGATATGGACGTTGTTAATTTGTATGGTGAATGGTCATGTCCTAGGAGCTGTGAAAGCTGAGAAGCTGTCTCCTCATTTTAAGGAATTTCCACTTTGGTGGGTGGGGGTAACTCCCGGTGCCAAGGCTATTTTTACCGACTGGCACTCCCACATTTTGTGTTTGCGTAAAGTATCAATTCAGTGTTAAATTAGGATTATTTGGGTTTGTTTGTTTACTCCTTCCTTCTTCCTTCCCTCCCTTCCTTCTTTCCTTCCTTTCTAATTTAATCAGCAGAAAAAAGAACAAGGGAAAAATAGAACAGGAAATGATATTGAGATCAAAGCAGCAAAGGTTTAGGACTATCAATGTAAGCTGGGCGTTACAGTTCAAAAGGCTGGACGAAGGAAGACCAGGTCTGAAAACCTGGTGCTCTGAACTGAGGGTGATAGCAGCAGGGAGTTGATAATTTCAGGAATGGGGTAGTAGAGAGGAGGGCTGTGACCACAAGGTTTCTTTACCTGCCTGCAATTTTTAATCACCCACTTGGTTCCCTTGCTCATTCTTAGAAAGCCCAGCCTTCACTTCTTATCTATGGTTTGCCCTTCCTTAAAAGCTCAGCTCACATTCCACAGTCATTATTAAATCAATTAAATATTTATTTAACACTATTAGTGCCAGGCACCTGGCCAGGTTGTAGAACCCAAAGATGAAAAAAGTCAAGATTTTCCCTCTCTGGGAGGAGTTGATATACCAAGGAGACAAAGGACCCATAGGGGTATACAAGCGTGGTGTACTCACAGGCCTGTGGGGTGCCCATGGAGGTTGGTAGATGGAGGTTTGTAGATGGAGCCCTGGTGGAACAGAGAAGGGAAAGCCCTAGGCCACATAGGACGCCTGAAGAACTTACTGTTTACCTTTGACTTTTAGTAAATGTGACCTGATATTGTTAGTTATCTTGCTGCATTTATATGCTGAATTTCAAACTAATTTAAAGTCTCTTGGAGGTGGTGGTTTTATCCCTTCTTGTATTCCAAGGAAATAATAGGTGCCCAATAAATGTTTATCATTAGTAGCAATATATGCCAATGCTGCTGATGTCTATTATGAAACTTCATTCTATAGAGCCTTGAGTTTAAAGTGGACAGGAGATTGGCCTTTGTGGGAGGAAGGGTCCTGCACCTAACTTCTCCCCTCCAGCCCCCAATGACACTGCCTCTAGGCTGTACCCGTGGGGTTCTGACTTCACCCAGGGCTCTCTGTTCGCCCCAGCTCAGGATGTGTATGGCAGGCACAGAAATCACTCTCGCCGAGAGCCACTTTATTCTTTTCTGGCCTCAGTAGTTTCTGCAGTCAGATCTTCTCTTCCCTCTTAATTTCCCCTCACTGTTTGATAATGAAAATGATTAGCTTACAGGAGAGGAAAATATAGTGGGGCCTTGACTTTCGAGTGTCCCTGACTAACGAGTTTTTTGAGATACCAGCTGTCTCTCTGCCGATTTTTTGCATTGAGTTGATAGAGTAATTTGAGTTAACGAGCTCCTTAACGAGCTCGGTCTCCTAACGAATTAAACTTGTAAGTCAAGGCCCCACTGTAATTCAGTTAAGGGACAAACAACATGTATTAAGTTTCAACTGTGTTCCAGGAATTCCTGGAGCTGTGCTAGGCTGTGATGATTCAAATATGAATAAAATAGGGCCCATTCTCAAAAAACTCATTGTTGGGTCAGGGACACATACATCAACCAGCATTGCTCCAGTGTGGTACCTGGACCACCAGCTGCAGCAGCAGCCTGGAAACTTGTTAGAAATGTACATTCTCTGCCTGGTGCCCCATCTGCTGCTCTGGGGACGGACTCAGCCACAGGTGAGGTAATGAGCCCTCCAGTGGGTGCTGATGTGCCGGAAAGTTTGAGAGCCATTGCAGTAGACTGAGAAGTGGGATACAACTTAATCAAACACAGGTGAAAGCCATGAGGCATGGTCATCAAAGATCATCTCTCAGGTGAGGAGGGGCAGCATTGAGTGAAGGAAGAAGAAAAATTTGTGAGGCGGAGTGATGAGAAAGAACAGCACATGCAGAGGTTATGGCGTGTGAAATGCATGCTTCATTCAAGGAACTGCGAGCCCACTGAAGTGCATGGTGGGCTGCAGTTGTGCGGACTGCAGGGCTCTCGGAGGGAGAGGTAAGCAGGAGTCACCTCACCAGGTAGCTGAAATGCTGCAGACCAGGGGTCGCCAAACTTGCTATAAAGGCTAGACAGGAAATATTTTCGGCTTTGCAGGCCATACAGTCTTCGTCACGACGACTCAACTCTGCCATGATAGCAAGAAAGCAGCCATAGGTAAGGTGTAAATAATTGGGCGTGGCTGTGTTCTCAGGAAACTACGTATGAACCCTGGAATTTGAATTTCATATAATTTTCAGGTGGTGTGGAATTTTCTTCATTTGATTTATTTTAACCGTTTAAAAAAATGTGAAACACAATTTTTGTATGCAGGCCACACAAAAACAGGCAGCAGGCTGGATTTGGCCCCAGGGCCAGTTTGCAGACCCTGCTGTAGACTAATTTTTTTTTTTTGAAATTTCGTGTATGGACTATCGTTCATCAGAATCTCTTGCCACGTGTGTGTTTGGGGTCATTTCCAGGCCTAATGAGTCTGAATATCAGGGTGGAGGGGCTCCCCAGTCTCTAAACTTCAGAGACTCACTAAACTCAAAACTGCTACCAGTTTTGAGGATGAGTGAAGATGTAAAGTGATCTTTATGGGTGGGTAGAGAAAGAACTGACCAGAGGCAGCTTATGGGCAGCTGCAGGGTCATCAACCTACTGAAAATTCTAGATTTTTAGAGGCACGGATTTGTGTCAATATGTGACTTTTCTCGTTCAGCAGCTCCTTTCAGGAGCAGAAGTAAAACAGGTAGGTGGCGATTTCCAGAGAAGGTTGTTGGAAAGCTAAGGAGTAAGGGTGTTGAAAGATGCTGACAAGTAGTTGGAAGTGATGAAAGTGGGAAGAGAAACACCCAGAGATGGAGGGACTTTGAGGAGCCGCGGAAGTGAGAGAGCTGGGGGCTGGGATGTTGCAGTTGAAGCTTCTCAGTGAAGCTTTTCTGGGCGATGATGAAAATCAGGCTGTGGATGTGGGACCTGGGGTACAAGTCAGTTTGGTTTAGTCAAGGAACTGGGGGTTGGACGGATTGTTCTCTTAAACAGTGAAGCTTCCAAGTTGAATTTGGGGATGTGAGGAGAAAAAGACAACGTAGGACCCCAGCTCCCCAGGATGGTGCAGGTTGATGGAGTCTACCGTGTAAGGACCCGAGAGGGTATGACTTGCTCTGCTACCAGGCACTCAGCCAGCTGCTCTGCAGGCTGCAGCTCATTTAACGTAAGGCGTCTGGTGGGATCTGAGGGGAGGAAAGGTCTTGTATAAGGCTGATGGAAGAAAAGTGGTCCAAAGCAGCAATGAGGAACCTGGAAAAGCAGTGATTTTCTTCTTTCTACTTACCCCACTCACTCCCTCTACCCCCATTGTAGTGGTAAAATGAGAAAGAAAAGGCTTTGAGGCAAACAGTTCTCTTGCAAGGCTGAGAGTGGAAGGAGGGAGCTGGGAAGACTGGAGTTTTGGATGGGGCAGAGGGAGGGCGAAGAGCAGGTCAGCAGTGGGAAGGAGGGAAGAGGAGCCATCACGGGGAGGGGGAAGGAGGAAGTCAGGAGCAGCACAGGCTGCGAGTTGAGAAGTGGAACTTGCTTGCTGGGCATGAGGGTGTGCATGAGTGGGAGGTTCTAGGCAGGTAGGGCCCCAGAGATCTGATAAGACTAGTGACTAACCCTGAGCATTTTGATCTTTCCTGGGGCCACACAAAAGTGTGGTGGGAGGTTCCTTGTGGTTCTAGAGAGGTTGCTGTTTCAAGGTTGAGGGACATCAAAGGGTAAGGTATGTTCAGGGCAATACTGTGAGGTATAAGCCCCCAATTCCACAGACTTAGGAGGGCAGGGCTGGTAGAGTTGGGGATCATCCATTAGTTCTGCATACAAAACTGGAGGTGAGCAGTCTCCATTCTAGGGGACTCTGGGTGGGTCCAGCCTGGCTGGTGTGACAGTCTGGTAGCTTCATTTGACAGTAATTGGGCCGAGAGAGTGGAGGTGCGACCACTTACTTCCTGGCATTTCAAGGAGCGGCCTCTGGGTCCTGGAGCTTAGCCTTCCCATTGTCGAATAAGAGCTGCCCTTCAAACTTGGCCTTAGCTTCCCAGCTGGCTTAATGATGCCAGAACTTCTGTACTGAATGCTTATGCTGCTAACTTCTCTGCATATGTTATCTATCTCATCCATAGTCATGTGCCATATACCAACTTTTCGGTCAATGACTGTGGTCCCATCCTATATAATAGAAGTATAATATGCTAAGTGTCTGACCACTCGACCAGTTGCTGTGATGCACACTGACCACCAAGGGGCAGATACTCCTACTGGTAGGTTAGATTGCTGATGGGGTCCAGCCAATTGGGACTGGGCGAGAGGGCCGGACATGCCCTAGAGCCCTCCCTCGATTCCTCCCCAGCCCACCGGCCCTGATCAGCCCGATCGCCTGCCAGGCTGAGGTACCCCACCCGTGCACAAATTTGTGCACTGGGCCTCTAGTAAGATTATAATGAAGCTGGAAAATTCCTTTGGGCTAATGACTTTGTAGCCATTGTGACTTCAGAGTGTAGTGCATTCCTCAAGGGTTTGTGGTGATGCTGGTGTAAACAAGCCTGCACTACCAGTTGGATGCAGGTAGAGTGCGTACGAGTAGGTACAGTGCGTACTGCTTGATCATGATATAAACAACTGTTACTGGTTTACATATTTACTACACTATACTTTTTATCGTTAGTTTAAAGTGAACTCTTTTTACTTGTAAAAAAGAAGTTTGCTGTAGCACAGTGTCCTTCATCCATCTCATGTTTACCGCATCTCTTGATTGCATCATTTTTCTTGTGCTTGATTTAATCTCGTGTTGTTTTGCACCATAACATGCTGTACAGGTTTATAGCCTAGGAGCAATAGACTGTACCATGTAGGCTGTATAGTAGGCTATACCGTCCGTGCTTGTGTAAGTGCACTCGGTGGTGTGAGCTCAATGACAACATCACCTAACGACGCATTTCTCAGAATGGAGCCCTGTCGGTAAGCGGCACAGGGCTGTATTAGCTTATCGAGCACCATATGCCAAGCATTGGGCTAGAACGGGATACAGAGATTAGTGAGGATCCGAGCCTTCTGGGAGACAAATCTGTGAACACTTGTTACTACTGTTTTACCTGTAAACTTGGTAATATATGTACTTGATGCTCTAGGGCAGTGGTTCTCAACCTTCTGGCCTTTAAATACAGTTCCTCATGTTGTGACCCAACCATAAAATTATTTTCGTTGCTGCTTCATAACTGTAATGTTGCTACTATTATGAATCGTAATGTAAATATCTGATATGCAGGATGGTCTTAGGCGACCCCTGTGATTGGCATGTTTGGTTCAAGGTAGGAACTAAATTAATGTTTGTTGGATTGAAATAGGATTTTATTTACATTTTTCCCTTGGCATGAATGACTAAGTTAAGATAACATTGGGAGCCAGTTCCTTTTACCAACTGGTTTGTCCTGTTCACTATTTGGAACCTACATTTCAGATTGAATAGTCCTAATTTCCAATTTGAAAGTTAAATCACGGCCCAATTTCTGATAGTTAAATGTTAATCTTGGGCTGTTTAAGTCCTAAGTACTCCATTCCCCTTTTCATTTTGTGGAGTTGATGTATATATCACAGGCAATGACACGTGCAGATATTCGTATCATTTTTTGGATGAACCATTTCAGGTTCGTGTGAACAACATGTGGACGTTTCCTTGAGCAGCTGAAAGCCACGTCACGTGGTGCCATCTACTCAAGTGCTCCTGGGACTGTGCAGCATGGCCTCAGAACTCCACTAATAAAAGTTCATGAAGAGATTACATCTAAGGAGATACAATCTGGAAATGTCTTTTGTAGCAGCAGAAATCAGGATGTGTAATTTAATAACAGTGTTTGGTTGCGTGCTTTTCAGAAACTTTCTATTTTAAGCAAGCCTTTCAGTAAACAAGAAAAAGGGAAAACTTGCTGCATTCTTATTAATGACAATTTCTTGTGGTTTTGCCAGGACACCACAAGGAAGGAGAGTAATAAGTGAGAAAAGTAACTTCAAGTAGTTTATTCTGGTTAAACACATGCTTTCCTAAAAGACCACTGTCCCTTTGGCCGGAGAAACATGACTACCTGCCACAGATGAACTCCTTAACCCATTTGTAATGTGTTTATTAATTATCCCAAAACTGTGTACTTGGTAAATATTTACTGACTTCTTTGTAGTAATGTAACTCTGCTTATAACTTTTTAAAGTTATCAGTGGTTAATCTTTTATGCATTAGTAGTATTGATCTGATTTGCAGTAATGGTTTTGAAAGTTCACAACAGCATTAATGTGGGTTGTTGTTTTTTTAATCCTCACCTGAAGATATGTGTTTTTAATTGTTTTTTTTTTAATTTATTTATTTTTCTTTAGAGAGAGAAGAAAGGAGAGAGAGAGAAACGTGGATCAGCTGCTTCCTATATGCACCCTGACCAGGAGTTGAACCCACAACCTTTTGGTGCACAGGACGACACTCCAATCAACTGAGCCACCCAGGCAATGCACAGTGGTTTTAAGTGTTAAATTAAGATATGTCTGGGCTGATAGAGCTGGGGATTTCCCAACCATCATAGTATTAAAATATTCCATTCTCAGGTTTATTTACCAAAATAACAATATGAGCTCAGGTTCTAGTCTAGGTTGAAAAAGAGCAGGGGTACATTTGAAAAGGTTCTATTCAGGTGGTTCTAAATTCTTATTTCAAACAAGTAATGAAAATAAAAAAGACTGGTTTGTTCCCTTACCTTCATACCTCTTCCTTCTGTCTCATTCATCATTCTGTATTTCCAGTTTGAAACAAAGGTATACAGCAAAAGGTTGCTAAGGCTTACAGGAAGTTGCTAAATTCAAAAGTCATTTTGTGAAATTTCATGAAGTGGTTTAACTGTGAGTGTCACTGGGGTGAGATATCTTTAGTCCCAACCCCACCGTCCCACATCACAGTTTTGCTCTGTTTTTGTTTTAATATTCATATTACATATTTATCTATTTTAACTTAAAAATTAAAAAAACCCTAAGTATTTTTTTTTGCTTTTATTTTGTATAAATACAGTTAGTTTTCTGAGTAGGTAGCTTATGTATCAAAATCAAGGCAGAAAAGGGGCTATAATGCAAGGCTAGTGTCCCCCCACACCCATCTTTTCCGCTGCCCAGATCCCCTCCCACAGAAGCCAGGGCCTCCTTTCAGAGCCAAGGGGTGCACGCGTGCACACGGAATCTTTTTGACTGTTTCTGGCACAAGTGCTTCCACTCCTTCTCTCTCTCTCTCTCTCTCTCTCTATCTATCTCTATCTCTCTCTCTTTCTCTCCCTTTCTTCCTCCCTCTCATCAGTTATGATCAGTGTCTCTTAGGGGTTGATCCATACGTGCATACACAGAGCTCTTGTGACACTTGATTTCCTTTCTGCCTTTTCTGAGAGTTTTGTTTCTGTGCTTCCAGCAACAGCCTTGTCCTTAATTAAGCTGAGGCTGGAGGTGCTGCTGGTGGTGGGGGCGGTGGGGGCGAGGCTGGGGAGGGGTCTTCCTCTGCTGACATTCCCAGGATTTGGAGAGCAGTGCGGGCCACTTACCAGGGCACACATGGGGGGCAACACTGAGCTGGGGGAGGCAGAGATTGGTGTTTGTTCCCAGTTTTGCCTAAGTACACTCTGGACTTAGGCAGGAGGACATGGCAGATTCCCACATCCCTTGTGTGTCTCAGGTAAAAATGTCTCTGCCTCTCACTAGCGAGGTCTCCAGAATTCTTGGCACTGTATTCCTGTAGGCTGGAAACGATACTCTTCCTGACCTATTTAGCTCTTAAACTCTGTGATTCCGAGACCTTCAACAATAGCCACGAAGGGCTGATTTAGATAGAGAAACACTTTTTGAGGGTAAAGCCCACAAACCAAGACTTTATTTTCCACTTTTCAGTGGATGAAGCTAACATCGCTAAAAGGATTGTTCCTGTATATTTTACTTTCTTATTTCTTCCAATGAAGCATTTTGGTACATGTTGGCTGAAGTGTATTGATCTTGAAAGCTCTGGAATCTTCTCTCTCTCTCTCTCTCTCTCTCTCTCATTATTCACAGTATTACAGATATCTCCCATTTCTTCCCTTTTTGTCCTCCCCCACCCCACCCAACCCCAGCCTTCCCCATACTACTGTCTGTGTCCATGGGTTATGCATATATGTTCTTTGGTTAATCTCTTCCTGTACCCTCTCCCCCCCTCTGAGATCTGTCAGTCTGTTCCATACCTCTGGATCTATTTTGTTCATCAGTTTATTTTGTTCATTAGATTCCATATATAAGTGAGATCATGTGATATTTGTCTTTCTCTAGCTGGCTTATTTTGCTTAGCATAATAGTCTGAAAGAGTTAAGAGCTCCGTTTTTACAGCCGCATAGTATTCCATTGTGTAAATGTACCACAGCTTTTTTACCACTCATCTATTGATGGGCACTTCGCCTATTTCTATATCTTAGCTATTGTAAATAATGTTGCTATGAATATAGCCATGCATATTCTTTGTAATTGGTGTTAAGGGATTCTTAGGATCCCCAGAAGTGGCACTGTGGGTCAAACAGCAGTTCCATTTTTAATTTTTTGAGGACCCTCTTTAGCATCTTCCACAGTGACTACACCAGTCTGCGTTCCCACCAGCAGTGCACCAGCTTCCCTTTTCTCCACATCCTTGCCAGCACTTGTTTGTTGATTTGTTGATGGTAGCCAGTCTGGCAGGTGTGAAGTCATACCTCCTTATAGTTTTAATTTGCATCTCTCTGATGATTAGTGATGTTGAGCATTTTTTTCATATGTCTCTTGGCCATCTGTATGTCTTCTTTGGAGAAGAGTCATTCAGGTCCTTTGCCCACTTTTCAATTGAATTGCCTTCCTGGTGTTGAGTTGTATGAGTTCCCTGTATATTTTGGGAATTAACCTCTTATCAGATGTATCATTGGCAAATATGCTTTCCAATATAGTAGGTTCCCTTTTCACTTTTTTTTTTTCTGCGCAGAAGCTATTTAGTTTGAGGAACAAATTTGGAGGGAATCACAATATCTGATATCTTTTGTAATTGAAGCAGCCTGGCACTGGCACAAGAACAGACATATAGACCAGTGGTCGGCAAACTCATTAGTCAACAGAGCCAAATATCAACAGTACAACGATTGAAATTTCTTTTGAGAGCCAAATTTTTTAAACTTAAACTATGTAGGTAGGTACATTGTTATTAACGTAATTAGGGTACTCTTAAGGCTTAGGAAGAGCCACACTCAAGGGGCCAAAGAGCCACATGTGGCTCACGAGCCCCAGTTTGCGGACCACAGTTCTAGGAGGTTCCAAAGCCAGTGCATCTAGTGGACAGCTTCAGAACAC
>NW_006286140.1:4307014-4323447 GCF_000327345.1 Myotis davidii
ATGGAGGCACCAGAAATCGACCCATACCAACATGGTCAATTAATATTTGACAAAGGAGGCAAGAGTATAAAATGGAGTAAAGATGATCTCTTCCATAAATGGTGTTGGGAAAATTAGGTACATGAAAAAGAATGTAGCTAGACCACCAATTTGTACCCTACACAAGAAAAAACTCAAAATGGATAAGATGCTTAAATGTAGGTCATGCAACTATAAAAATCCTAGAAGAAAACATAGGTAGTAAAATTTCAGATAATTCACACAGCAATATTTTCACTGATACATCACCTAGGGCAAGAGAAACAAAGGGGAAACTTAACAAATGGGTCTTCTCTCTTCTTTTACCTCCCTTATTGGAGTAAAGTCAGAATGCCATAAGGCCCTGGCTGGAGTAGTTGGTTGGTCATCATCCCATGCACTGAAAGGTTGCTGTTTGATTCTTGGTCAGGGCACATGCCCGGGTTTCAGGCTCGATTCCCCATGATGGGGGTGGGGGTTGCAGGAGGCAGCTAATCGATGTTTCACTCTCACATGGATGTTTCTCTCTCCATCTCCCTTCCTCTAACTCTAAAAATCAATTTAAAAATCTTAAAAAAAAAAGAATGCCTTAAGAATTTGGGAGAAAGAGCATGTAGAGAAGAGCTTCTGTTTGTTGTGTGCCAGGGAAGTTGAACTGTTTTACTTCCTTCTCTAACAGACAATTGCCCAAACAATAAGTGTTAACTTACCTGCAGGCCGTTTTACAAAAGGGAAGCAAATCAATATTTATATAAAATTAGATTCGGAGAGAAATTTTATGCAAATGTGGAGGGAAAGACAAAAAGATTTTTTTTAAATATATATTTTATTGATTTTTTACAGAGAGGAAGGGAGAGAGATAGAGAGTTAGAAACATCGATGAGAGAGAGACATTGACCAGCTGCCTCCTGCACATCTCCCACTGGGGATGTGCCCGCAACCCAGGTACATGCCCTTGACTGGAATCGAGCCTGGGACCTTTCAGTCCGCAGGCCGACGCTCTATCCACTGAGCCAAACCGGTTTCGGCGACAAAAAGATTTTTTTTTTTAACGTAGGAGACCTGGAGATGGAGTTTGCCAAAAGACCATCTTCCATTTATTTTTGTAATCTCAGCTGTATTGAGTTAACTTGTACCTCAGTTTTATAGTTAGCTATACTGAGTTTCCAAACTTCCAAAGTTGACTTATGTGTAATTTATCTTCATACTGAGGTATTTAGAATGTCTTTTTACATGTCTTTATCTGAGTGCCCGTTCTGTTATCTTAGTTTAAAGAAGGGCAAAATGTAGTAAAACTTAAAGAAGTCATTTTGTCAAGATTAGGGTCGGGAGCTATTTCATCATATGTGATGAATTGTGACTGTCCATCTTTTTTTTTTAAAATATATTTTATTGATTTTTTACAGAGAGGAAGGGAGAGAGATAGAGAGTTAGAAACATCAGTGAGAGAGAAACATTGATTAGCTGCCTCCTGCACACCTCCTACCCGGGATGTGCCCGCAACCCAGGTACATCCTCTTGACAGGAATCGAATCTGGGACCTTTTAGTCCGAAGGCTGACATTCTATCCACTGAGCCAAACCGGTTTCGGCACGACTGTCCATCTTAGTTCATTGAATTTGCAGAGAGACTTTGAAGGCAGGTAGTGGGCTATAAAACGACTTAGAGAAATTGACCACTTACGAGGTTTTTTTTTTTTATAAGAGCTGAAAAGTCATTTCTTGTGTACTTGGCAACCCTCAAACATTTATTAGCGTAATATGTATCTAGATTTGGTTCTCTGTTGCCAGTTTCTTGAAAAATTGGGGGAGTTAAAAAAGAACAAGAAAAATTGTTATAAGCTAGAGACTGAAGATTTTTAAACAAAAGAAAATGCACTTGATTAAAGAGTTAACTAAAGATGGCAAAAGCCACAGATCATGGAGTGGCCATTAATGGGGACCTTAAAATGCTGATTATGTAACCATAAATGGGGCACACCACTAATGCATGTCATTTCCTGAACAAGGCCTTGAACTTGATGGTCTTGGAGAGTTCCTCTGTTGTGTTATTTTGTAATTAACCCTCTTTCACTGAAGTGAAAATTCCGAGGGTCTCCCCAGTATTTTCAGAAACAACTTGTACATCTTTTAAAGACACCCTTTGCTTCATAATAGATGGATCACATTTGTTGAAAATTAAGAAAAAAACTTTTTTTACTTTGGAATAATTTAGTAGAACAGTTGTAATGACAGTGCAAAGACTTTTTATACATGCCTCACTCATTTTTCTCCAATGTTAACATCTTACATTGCCATGGTGCATTTGTCAAAACTGAAAAATTAACACTGATACATAACTATTAAATATCAGACTTTTTTAATTTCACCGATTTTTTCATTAATGTCCTCTTTCTATTCCAGGATCCTGTACCTTACAATTCACCTATCTAAAATGTACAATTTAGTATATTCACAAGGTGGTGTAACCATTGTCACAATCTAATTTTAGAATATTTTTGCTCCCCCCACCCCCCGAAAGAAACTGGTTATCATTAGCAATTTCTACTTCTTTCCAAATCCCACTTCCCTCCTTGTCCTCCTCCGCCAGTCCCTGGCAACCACTAATCTACTTTCTCTCTCTATAAACTGGCCTGTTCTGGCTATTTCACATAAATGGAATCAAATAATATGTATCTTTGTGATTGATTTCTTTTATTTCCAAGCATGTTTAGTGATGTTTGGACTGGGTGCTCATGCTCTGTTGTACTTTATCTGTGGGAAGATCTAGAGACCTGGATTTAAAGCACAAGCCTTTTGAGGGTTTGCGTTTCCTTCTGTCAGGGCACCTGGGGGCTCTCCCAACCAGGCTCGCTGACATTGCAATGTCTGCTTTGGATTTATTTATTTATTTATGTTTCCCCATACAGGGCCTGTGAACTCAGGCCTCCACACTCTTATTCTCAGGGGAGTCATTGTACATGTTCTCTCTCTGCTCAGAGGCAAAACCCACACAAATACACATCTCGCTGTTTTTGTCTGTGGAGAGGGCTTTTTTCTCTAGTGAGGTGCTACCTTTCAGAAGTTTAGAAGGGGTCCTGCCTTCGAGACATGTCTTAGTTTTATGCAGTGTCTCTAATTTCTTTCACTTCCCCTTTCTCAGCCTGCTTTGGGTCTGGTGCCCAAGCTCTAGGTGACCTGAATGGGCAAATGCCCCAGGGCAAGTGCCATCTCTCATTTCTGCTTTCTTGCATTTCTGGCTTCTAAGGAATTCTCCTACTTTCCCACCACTTCAGCTTTCCATGGGAATAATCAAGCACATCAGTATGAACTCACGTTTAGCTTAATATAGATATAGATGGTTGCATGTAGGGATATTTATAAATGTATATTTATATTTAAGGGTTAATATACACACACATATTTCCTTGATCTGTCGGCGAAAAGAGTCTACAAGGAGTGACATTCCATTAGCAATGAGCATACCTACACTTGGATCTTGGTTTCTAAGACCTTCATCCAGTAAAAGAAACCAGGGATCCTTGGAGATATGGCTGATTCTGGAACTGGGGCAGGAAATATACAGAATGAGGACGCAGTATCTCATAGTGCCAGAAAGTAAAGAAGTACAAAAACAAAACCAAACCCATCTTGTTGAGAGTGTGTCAAGTGTACACAGGAACTGACAGAAATAGCTTCTAGTGGCCAAAGCTGGAACAATTTGAGCAATAAAATAAAGAAGTAGTCGATTATAAAAGCAGAGATTAAAGAAATATAAATTATCAATCTATAATCTATAGTTTATAAAAGTATTAGAGTGTAAACAAGAGTATAAAATACATATCCATGAGTTCATATTGAAATAAATGAATGATTGAGTAAATAAATAAATGGGGAAATAGACAAATCTACTTGCAGAATTCCAAATAATTCATGTAGATACTCTTCCCTCAAGGAGCAGAAATATTACTCTTCACTTCTTAAGCGTGGGCTGTGCATTGTGACTTCTTCCTAAAGCGATCAGTATGGAAAAGGTTTGGTGGAAGAGTATAGGGGAAGAACCTTACAAATATTGCCTTGTCCAAGTGACCAAGGCCAGCACCAGCAGTGATAATTGTATAGATAGTACATTATCCTTAATATGACACGGGGAAAAGGATGCTTTATTTCTGTGCTCTTTCTTCCCCAAACCATTAATTCCCGTCTGATTTTGAGAAAAACATTAGATCTGATGTATTTTCATTGTTACAAATGGAACAATTAAAGCATATTGATTAATCACAAAAACAATATGTAATTATATACGTGTTTTCCGATGGTCTTAGGCGAACCCTGTGAAAGGGTCCTTCGACCCCCCAAAGGGGTTGTGACCCACAGGTTGAGAACCGCTGGCCTAAAGAGATACGACAACTAGATGTAATATGGTATCCTGGATAGGATCCTGGGACAGAAAAGGGCATTAGGTAAAAACTAAGGAAATTTGAATCAAGTATGGGCTTTAGTTAATACTGCTATATCAACATTGGTTCATTAACTGTAACAAATGTACCATCTATCTATCTATCTATATATATATATATATAAAGCCTAAGCAACTGAATGACTGAATGTCTGGTCAACCGGTCGCTATGGAACGCACTGACCACCAGGGGACAGATGCTCAACGCACAGGATCAGGCTCCCTATTGTCTGGGTCGGACTTGCAGGGATCCGGCTCCCTCCTGTCTGGATTAGGCCTGCGAGGATCAGGCCAAAACCAGCTATCCGACTAGGGTAGCTGGGGGTCCTGAATTGCGAGAGGGTGCAGGCCAGGGCGAGGGGCCCCACCAGTGTACAAATTCGCGCACTGGGCCTCTAGTAAGATATAAGATGCTAATAGAGGAAACTGGTGGTGGTATGTATGGAAACTCTCTGTACTACCTTTGCAATTTTTCTGTAAATTTAAAAGTGTTCTAGAGAGTAAAGTTAATTTAAAAAGTGGATTTAAAAATGTTTTTAAATCTATGATTATTACTTGTGCTATATCTGTGAACATGGAGCTCAGCATATGTCAGAAATAGAAGTTGAGACCAGTATGTTTTTAGAGAATTTTCTATTCAGAGGAATGGAAAGAAAAATGCAGTTACATGGGTATGTGTTTGTGCTTTAGATTGACCTGTTGCTTGAAAGTTAGATTTATTAAAATCTTTGCATGCTTCTAAGTCACATTTAGTAAAGATGTAAAGGACTTTTAGTTTACCCTGCATCCTCGGGCTCCTCACCAGGTAATTTTCATGAATGTATAGTTGTTTCAAAAGATAAATATTTTTCTCCTGGTAATATCAAGCAACAGAACCACCAACAAACAAAACCTTCCATTTATTTACCATTACACGTGGAGATGTTTCCTCATTAAGTTTTGACCTTGGAGATTGCTCTTTTGCCTCTCAGTTCTCCATTCAACAGAAACATACTAAGTGCATATTGTTTAGTCCATAGAACTCATGAAAAAGACTGTTCATAAGGAATGATGGAATACTAGCTGCATAAAAGTAGACCAGCTTTCAGACCCAGGCTGTGTAATTAACATCTGGGTTTCCTTCTGAGATCTGGCCTGTGAACTCACCTTGCTCTAAGATAGTGGGAAGAATGCTGGAATAGGACTGTCAAAAGTTGGGTTCCAGGTTTAGAGCCAGGATTTAGTAGATGTGAGACCTTGGACAAACTATTTAAACTTTCTGAGCCTGATTCCTTATTTGTAAAATGAGCTAATAATTTCTACATTAATGGGTTGTTGTGAATATCAAATGAGGTGGGTGACCCATGGGGAAGGTTTTAGTAAACTCTGTAGTAAACATGTTGATGTTGTTTGCTGTTATTTCCCCATTGTCAGCCCATCACATTTTTGTAGCCAATAGGGACAAAGGCTTTGTTGTAATAGCACTGATCTTAAGAAATACACATTTCCTGTCTTCTAGGAGTTTACTTTCCAGTGGTCAAAGCTTACGCCATTGAAACTTCTTAGATTTAAATACGTTCTTGGGATTGCCTTAATGAATGGATAGGATACCTGGGCAGTGAGGTGGGTGTGAGTGGTTTTGGAGGAGAAGTTGGGTTTTCAGTTTGTATCTGGTGAAGAGAAAGAAAATACTTGATTTAGAGCAGTGGTTCTCAACCTTCTGGCCCTTTAAATACAGTTCCTCATGTTGTGACCCCATCATAAAATTATTTTCGTTGCTACTTTATAACTGTAATGTTGCTACTGTTATGAATCGTAATGTAAATATCTGTTATGCAGAATGGTCTTAGGCGACCCCTGTGAAAGGGTCGTTCGACCGCCAAAGGGGTCGCGCGCCACAGGTTGAGAAGCACTGATTTAGAGGATGCTAGGGGATGAAAGGGTTTAGGGTACTTCAGGGCAGAAAAGATGGGGCAGAAGAAGGCAGTGAGTGAAAACATGGACACAGATGGAAAGAAAACTTTATTTTGACTGTAGTGAAATGTGAGGGTGGAGATCTAGGCTGAAATGCAAGTAAGCTTAGTGCACCCCGGAAATGTGAAAGAACCTTGCAAAGGAATGACTCTCTTATCAGGTAAACATTGTTTCTTATCACCTGAAATGTGATACTTGTTCCTTTGGGTGTGTTTATAGCCTCCAGAGTGGTTTTGCCTCTGGGGATATTAAAAAAAAAAATCAGCTGACTTCAGTAACAGTTTTTTACTTAGCCAGCTGGGTATATATAAAATACATAACTTCCTTCTATCTCTCTTCCAACAAAAAGGAAAATACAGCTTAATATGGGCCATAGCTGCTCCTATTTATTCTATCATATGGCAATATTTCTACCTTCAACTTCTGGTCATAGTGCTAATCAAGCTATACATTAAAATTCCTACAATGAGTGCTTCCGATATACAGTGCTAAACATTCCATATAAATGATCTAAGCCACACCACAACCCCGTGTGGTAAGAAATAATAGCCCCCATGAAAAAACAGGCAGGGTAAGTCACTGTGTAAGATCCCATGGCTGGTCAGCAGTAAAGCTGGGATTTGGACCCAGGAGGTTTGGGATCCCAACCTAGACTCCTATCCACTCTTGTGTGTTATGCCTCAGGGCATCAAGTGCAGCCGCAAAGCAGGATGCCTTTGAGAATATTGGGGTCAATCTGAGGCTGAACCAGAAAGTAAAGCAGTTATGCATCTGTCCTGTTTGGCTTATCCAAAGTGGTAAAATGACGCAGGGGACACATTTTGCAGATAACACTGTGGAAGGGCAGGTGGCCATAGCAGTCCACTCTGTGCTGGTCTGGTCATAGCTCCCCAGGTGTTTAGTGCTGAGTGTCAGCTTTTAAGAGGGACATTGGCAAACTGAGGTATAGTAGAAGGCAGGTGAGCAGCAAAGTGTGCAGTCTTGAACCTAGACATGTCAGGAGAAATTGTTGAAGGAAGAGGAGGTGTTTAACTTAAATAAGAAAAGCCTTAGGGATGATATAATACTAGTGTTCACGTATTTGAAGAGTATAATTATGCTGTGTCCTCAGCAGAATTTAACTCAAGGGATGGAAACATTGGGGAGTTAGGTTTCAATCTATCATAAACTTCGTTATTAATGAGAGCTAAAACTTCCTTATTAAGGAGATAAAAGATATTAAGGAGAAAAAAGATAAAAGAATTGACCACCATTGGTGTTCATGAGTTCCCCATCCTCGGTGGTTTCCAAGTAGAAGCTGTGTGGTGACGATTCCCATGGTTAGGAACTACCTTTTTCCTTCCTGACACTCCTCCCTGCTTGCTCTGAGTTCTGTTCCTTATCCGGCAGACAGTCCGCATTGATTTTTATTTTAGTGTCAATTGACAAAAAGGCCAGTGACTTAAGAAGTGACCTTTGCTATGGCCTTTTAATATCAAAAAGATCCCTAAATGCTAAGTAGTAGAGGAATAGACTGAATGATGGTATATTCAAGCTATGGGATCATATGTAAGTATTTGAGAAAATGAGGTCAATTGAAAGATGTATATCATATTCAGTAAAAAGAGAAAATTTCAGTACAGTGAATATTTTGATCCTATTTAAATTAAAAAATGCTCTATCTATCACAGTGATCACAGTGGCCTCAACTCTTCTAACAATCACTGGGGAGAATGAAGGAAATTTTAACTCTTTACTTTTTCCATCTGTATTTTTTTAAACAAACATAGTATTTAAACCATAAGAAGGAAAGAACTCCAAGACCAAAAGGAATGAAGTAATTGTGCAAAGTATTAGGTGATGTGGGGCTGTCCCCCTCGTAAAGCCAGTAGGGTTATGAAGGGAGGTATGTGAGGAGAGAGGAGGGTAGAGTTGTTATGAACTTGGAGTCCCGAGTACGAGTATGTTGGCAAATGGGACTTTTGAAAAGAATGGGGAAAGTGGTAATAGAGGTTGACTAAGGAGGTGAAATAGTGACATCTGCCTGAGCCATGCTGAGATGAGAGCAGATTTCAAAAATGGAATGCCCTGAAGGCAGTGTGAGACTTGAGGGATCAGAGTTGGGGATATGGAGATTTGAAAGTCATTGGCATCCCAGGGTGGATGCAACCAGGACAAGGAATGAACTCAGGGAGGGAGGAGATGGGCTAAGACCACAGCAGAGGCTTATCCTGGTGAACACTCCCTGATGAGCGTGCAGGGCGGAACCCAAAGAAAGGGCAGCATTTGAAAGGTAATGAGACTAGTAGCATGGAAATGGGTGAGAGGAGGAGGGGTGTTGCAGGGCCTCAAGGGAGCAAGAAGGTTGATTTTTTTTTTTTTGAGAAAAAGTTGGAGAAGGCAGTTTCAGAAGAGTGGTGAAGAGGGAAAACTGTAGAAGTTGGAAGGGAATGCAGAAGGAGGAGATGGACATAGGTATAGACAGAGCACAAGAAATCTAATGACTCCAAAGAAGAGACAATAAGAGACAATTGCAGGAAGGGCCATGGGGAGTTTTGTTTTTAAAGATAGAGGGGAGTTGTCCATATTTGAAGACAGAAGTAGAGAAATCACAAAACCTATGGAGAAGAAGCTGACAGACTTGGTGGATGCAGAATGGATTAAACGTGAAAGGGGACGGGACCCAGCGCTTGGTCAACTGAGGACATCAGGAGAAGGTCCCCTCTCCACCTGGAAGGCTGGGGTTGGCCCGATTCACTTCGGGGTGGAGACAGCAAGAAGTGTGGGTGCTCCTGCTCTATAGCCTTGGCTTTGCTTTTTTATTCAACTGAAGGATGCCTGGGTGAAAATGTGAAAATTAATTTATCTATTTATTCTACAGAAAGAGCCAGTAGGTATGAGCAATCAAAAGGGTGTGGTGGGCTCAGCGTGCCCTAAGGATCTAAGACATCCTAACATGGCTGACAGTGTCCTTGGTTTACAGCACTCATTCCCTAACAGTGGTTACCATGACAATCACCTGGGCAACTTTTTAAACACAGGGATTCCTGGGCCCCACCCCTGAACTTTCTGAGTCAGAATTTCCTAAAAAGTCCCAGTCCGAGAGTCAGGGAATCTAAAGAATCAATCTACCCTTTAGGAGCTGCCTGGGATATGCTGCAGGGTCTTTAACAGGAAACATGACTTTCTAGAGTATAAAAACTTTGAGTAAAGGTTTGTCTGAACTTTTACTTCCCTAGGGACTTGTTCTAAATTTTTGCTCACTTGGGAATTTCAAGTCTCCCATGGTAATCAGGCTACTTGCTATTTCCTAGGCTGAGCCAGCCTTTGTTTGTATGGGTATGTGCTTTGTTGTTTACCATTTTTAGCCTTCCATGTCTTGTTCCTATGAAGACTCTGAGGCATGTCTGAGTACCTGGAATCTTTTTCTCTAGGTGCTATTCTAACCTACAGGGTTGCCTCTTTCTCATGCCCCATATGATGCTTCCATTGTGCTTATAAACTTCAGTAGAAAACCAGTGTTCTGTTAAGTTTCTTGCTTTTTTGACCTGACCAATGAATTATTACTTTTCTACTTATTCTTTCACTAGAGGCCTGGTGCACGAAATTCGTGTACTTGGTGGTGGGGAGGGTCCCTCAGCCTTGCCTACACCCTGTCGCAGTCCAGGATCCCTTGGGGGATGTCTGATTGATGGTGTAAGCTGTCAATCGGACATCCTTAGTGCTGCCATGGAGGCAGGAGAGGCTCTTGCTACTGATGCTGCGTTTGCCAGCCATGAGCCCGGCTTCTGGCTGAGCACACTGACAACCAACGTCTGCCCCCTGGTTCCCAGTGTGCCTCATAGCGAGGTTGAAGATGGAGATTGTTGAGTCTCTTCTGGCTTCGCACATTGTTTCAAATTTGTGAAATAAGAATTTGGAACTATTTTTACAGGGGAAGAAGGAAGAAGAAAGTGAGCTCTGTGGGACCATAGCAGAGACTTTCCCTGGAGAACACATCCAATAAGTGCATGTGGAAGAGCCATTTAGATGTTTGTGCTAGATGCGTTACCTGTATTTTCTTATAGAATTTTCTTATAGAATCTGTAAGAAATTTTCTTATAGAATTTCTTATAGATTATCCTAACAATGATCTTATTCCCTTCACATTTTATAGACATGATCTAGGCTCATGGAGATTAGATCACTTGTTCAAGGACTAATAGCTAGCAGTAGAATTGATTGTCTGACACCAAAGTCCACGTTTTTCCCAATATGGCATGCTTCCTACTTTGCTCAGGTCTTCAGAATTAATAGAATGTGGCCATCGTAAGAAGGCTAGGCCTTAGAATTAAATCGTTAGTGAAAATGGAGTTTCCATTGGTCACTGGTGTTTAAGCATTCCAGGCAACTTAGGAATTTTCTCTCATGTCCTCCGGAGGACTTTATATTAATATCTGAATGAGCAAGTTGTGGTGGTGAAAGGTGTTTTAGAAGAATAAACATAGAAGGTTATTTTTATCCGAAAGATGTTTAGGTTTGAAACAAATGTTTCCAGCCAACTTGGTAAATAGTTTCATGCAGTTTATGCTTAAAGCTGAATGGCCTATGCTTTGCTTTCCCCATGTCAGATTGTGGAACTTGTTAAATTAACTAGAAATTGAATCAAGGCGCTTTGGTTTTTCTTCTGAATTTCTGGTTAGTTTAATTAATTTCAGAAGTAGACGTTTTCCTTCTCATGTGGTTTTCGTAAGCCCCAGACACAGACACATTTTTTTTACCCTTTATGTTGCTCAAGGTGTGCCTTTGCTAGAATATTCCTATTCTCCTCCTTCAAAGGCTCCCCACAGCTCTGCCCCAAAGTGATGGCTCCTCAGGCTGACCTCATTGACTCTACAGGTTTAGAGCCAGCAACCAGCCAGGGAAGACTTGCTCAGTAAACTTGCTTCAAACACCATTCCACAGCCTCGCGCCCACTGGGGCTCATGGCTTCCTGAGCCTATGGCTGCCTGAGCCGTGGGCCTTGCAGCCACTTTGTCCGAATGGACATCCGGAAGACATCCACCCTAATTAGCATATTACCCTTTTATTAGTATAGATATCAGATCATCACTTGTAACCTTAACCTTGCACAATGTTATATGTCAATTAGATCTCAGTAAAGCTGGAAAGGAAAAGATTCTTGGATGTGTGGAAATGCCCAGAATCTTATTGAAAAGCCAGACCCTTGTTTCCAGGGGCACAAAAAAGGTGAAATACTTGCAGATGAAGACACAACTGAAGCTTTCAGCCAGTTTCAGTCCTCTGACTGCCATTTCCTCCTCCCAACGACGCATTGATGGGAAGCATTCGTCACAGGTGGGAGTCAGGCAGAGCTGGCACCCAGCACCGGCAGGACCTGGGGCCAGTCACTACCTCTCTCTGAGTCTTAGTCTTCATCTGTGACGTGGAGATAATAATACCTGCCTCGTACGTTTGTTAAGAGGATGGAATAAAAAAAATATAGAATGCTTGGTTCACAGAGAATAAAATTAATTTTTACTATTGTGTGTTGGGCACTGTTCTCGGTGCTTGGCTTACAATGGTGAGTAAAACTTGTAAACTGCCTACAGAGAACCAGGTTTAGCTAGAATATAGATACACATATACAAAAAACGCCATTGCAATTACGTGTGGCGATTAAAATGTCAGATACCTATAAGTAGCACAGAGGCCGTACAGAGGCGGTTGCCTAGCCCAGCGTGTGTGTGTGTGTGTGTCTGGGAGTGGGAACTAGGCGCTGGTCTCTGAGAGGAGGGTGTGGGTAGTGAGTGGAGGTGAGAAGATGGCAGGGGATGAGGGTGAGCTGAAGGGCTTTGGAGCCAGGAAGACATGATTGGATTGTGCTTTCCATAGTTGATTTGGTGGAGGACAGTTTGAGGGGGTGCAGACGAGTAGCTCACCACAGAATGTGGGCCAGTCTTCCCCCCGGGGACCGAGACCCAGCTCTCAGCCTTTGCTTCGTTACTAGCGTCCTGCTCTCCAAGGGTAGCTGCCCATTCTTGTCTGCCTGTCTGCCATGGTGGCTTCCGGTATGGTCTAGTCTACCCCATTGTCACCCACTATTCTCTGTCCACCTGTTGTCAGTGGTATCACCAAAGACAGTGTCCTCCCTCCCACCCTGTCTGCTCAGTGACCAGGGACGCTGTGATCATCAGCTGGCTTTGCTGGCCAGGCTGAATTTCCCTGTCTGCACCAGCACATCCATGATGCCCCATATGCTCCCTTCATGGGTGGTTCTGCTCCTGGGTCCCTGCCTCTTCCCGTGCATCATGCTGTGAGTTCCTGGCCGGAGATGCTGGATTGCTAAGGTACTGTTTATTTGGAGTGGAAGCAGTGTCACAGATTCGGGGCAGGGCTTTGTCGGCAGCAGTCACTCGGTAGGGTCACAACTGTCCAGGATCCTATTTCTTTGCTTTGCTAATTAGTCTGGACTCTGGCTTTTTGTCAGTGGACTTACACTGGATGGGGTTCATGGATGGGTGCCAACCAACAGGATGGCATGTTATCCATTCACTGTGACTAACACTGCTGATAAGCACCTTGGACATACTGATGTTGGGTAGTCATTCCACTTAAATCCCAGAGAGGAGACTTCCCTTGCTAATTCAGAGTCTAATTAGAAGTAAAGGGAACTAGCCAGTTTGGCTTAGTGGATAGAGCATCGGTCTGCCGGTTCAATTCCGGTCAAGGGCATGTACCTCGGTTGCAGGTTTGATTCCCAACCCCAGGCTGGGATGCGTGTGGGAGGTAACCAATTGATGTGTCTCTCACATTGACGTTTTTCTCTCTGTCTCTCCCTCTCCCTTCCACTCTCTGAAAATCAATGGAAAATATCCTCAGGTGAGGATAAAAGAAAAGGTAAAGGGAGTCAGCCAGGTGGGCATCATGGTCATGGCGGTTGAGCCATGCTGGTCAGAGGGGCCCAGTTGCATCAGATGGCGGTTCCTGGCTCAGCGGGTTGTGGCACCTGTTCACCCTGGGTGCTCACATACTCAACTTTTTTTTCTCTTTCTGTTTAAAAGAATCCTTGTGGCCCTCCCCTTTCTAAACACATTATCTCCTCCAGGTAGATTATAGTGCCATGGATTAGATTACAGTTTATTTTGGTTACATTCCAGTCTCAGGGACAGGATGGCCTGCCAGGTACCTTGAGTGAGAAAGGAACCAGGGGGAGCAGAGGACAGGGAGCCCTCTCTGTTTAGTGGTCTGCTGGGCTAGCTCTACCCCTTTCTCTACAAGGTGGCTGGCAAAATGGCTGTCGTTTTTGTTCATTCAGTAACTGCAGCACAGTGCCCGAACTCGGCTCCCTGGGAATATTTATGTAATTGAATAAATTTAAGTGACTACCTTTCCTCCACTTTAGAGTTCAAGAGAGAAGTCAGGATGGAGAGCAAAGACCGGCAGGAGAAAATAGAATGAAGTGGGAGCAGGAAGAAAGAGAGGGCAGCAGAGCAGTGATAATAAGAAGGTGAAAGAAAAGAGATTTTAAAAGGGCGAAGGAGAGGTCACCCAGCAGGCATTGACAGGGCCCAGGGTGCTGTGCTCCCTTCTCCCCGAGATGGTCCTGCCCCTTTTGAGTGGCTCTCACCACCCTTGTCTTGCGGTGGTATTTGGTGGGAATTCACCTCAGCAGTGGGCAGTGTGGCCTCTTTTATGGCCAGAGTCATTCATAAAACACCTCTCCCCACTGCAGCCACCAAGATGGGAAATGCCCTCAACAGGCCAGCACTTTGGCAACTCCGAAGCAGGCGAGATTAAAGCATCTGGGTCCTATTTTTAGCCTGTTGTTTGCACTGCCTCAAACTGATCGGTTCAAGGCAATCATTTGCTACTCTTTCTGTTTTAATTATATGTCTCGTTAAACTCAGTTTGGGCTAAATCAAACTGGTTTCTGGTCATTTCACTTTCTTTAATTCTTAAATTTTAAGTTCTAATTAAGCCTTTCTGTACCACCAAATTGAAAACGTTTTGCAGATTTACCTAAGAGATGTCATTTATTAAATGAAAGTTTTCATTAAATTCATTTGTCCATGGATACACGATGTTTTTAAATAATAAAAAAAGAAAAGTAACAAATAATTGGCGTTTGATAAGTGTTAGAAAGGAGAGTGAGTGTCACATTTAAGGCCAGACATTCAAATAATGTCTAGTGCAGTTCAAAAGTGAAATTTTGTTGTTAGACTTACCAAGTGCAGATAGCTCTTTTTTTAAAAAGATTTTTTAAATTGATTTTTAGAGAGAGAGGAAGTGGGGGGGGAGAGAGAGAGAGAGAGAGAGAGAGAGAAAGAGAGAGAAAAGGATATGTGAGAGCAGAATATTGATGGGCTGCCTCCTGCATACCCTCAATGGGGATCGAGCCTGCAATCTAGGCATGTGCCCTGGCCAGGAATCGAACCAGCCACCATTTTGGTGCACGGGACAGCGCCCACCAAGTGAGCTGCATTGGCCAGGGCCAGACAGCTCTTGAGTTTAGTCAGTAAAAACTCAGAGTGCCTGATTCATATTGATGGCCTCCTGCATACCCTCAGTGGGGATCGAGCCTGCAATCTAGGCATGTGCCATGGTCGGGAATCGAACCAGCCACCATTCTGGTGCACGGGACAGCGCCCACCAACTGAGCAGCATTGGCCAGGGCCAGACAGCTCTTGAGTTTAGTCAGTAAAAACTCAGAGCGCCTGATTCTGTAGCGTCAGAGAGTGGGGAGCAGGGGGTTCAGGACCACTAGTGTTTATTGGAGCAAGAAAAGCGTTAGTGAGCGGCCTTGAGGCCTGTCTGAAGGTCCACACTGGGGAGGCCTCAGGAGATGGCAGCAGTGAGCAAAGGGTGGAAAATGGTAAAGCCAGTGGGGAGAAAGTTGGTCAGGAGACTTGGGGAACTATGAAAATGGCAATTAGGGAGAGCAAGGGTATTGGAAATGGTTGGAAAAAGGAATGAGGGGGGATTTAAGCAGGTGGAGGATATAAGCAATCTCAGAGGTTTGTTGAAAAGAAACCAAGAATTGTCTGCTTTCTATGCTGTGCAGAGCTCAGCTGGCCAAGGTTCCTCTCTGTTTCATTACGTGCAGATGCCCTCCTGCTTCCTCTTCTCCCCATAGAATTTGTATCCCTGGGAACTAGTGGCTGCAGGTGGTAACTTCTGCCTTATGCTGGGGAATGGGCCAATTCAAATGTAAAACAGAAATTAAAAAAACAAAACAAACAAACACACACACACACACACACACACACAAGAGGAGAAAGGAGATTGCATCTTGAATTAGTGATTCTGGAGTGCATAGATATTTTTGTTTTAAGTTTACACCAGTGGCAAAAGTGCATTATGTACTCTGTAGGACTGAAGGCTTATGGTAAAATCCAAAGGACTTTCCCTTCCACATTGAAATAAAGTAGCTTTAATGCCCAATGGCACATTTGAGAACCTTTTAGGCAACTGTAGGACATGAGTCTTGTGAGTGACACTTGATGCCAGGTGATCTGCCCAGTTGCCATTCATTCAGCCTTCAGGGAATTAGAGAAACTGGCATCAGAGTAAAGGGAAGGAGGGAAGTCAGGTGGTAGAGGTGGCGGCAGACAGGCTGCACTTTGGGGGGGAAAAACAAAAGTGAGAAAATAAAGGTAAAACTTCAGAGAAAGCAACCATTTTAGGACAATGTCACAGAAGCAGTTGCCAATTTTAATAGAGAAACCGCAATGCTGTGCCTCACTTTTCGTCCATATCCGCTTATCTTGGTGGATTTTTTATTTTATTTTAATAGACATATTTGTTATTGCAGCATCCCCAAGGCAGGTCTGAGCTCTTTTGTTTGTTGCTTAAGTTAGTGAAGCAGGAGGAAAGTGTGACTTCCCCAAGATCAAAGGCCAACTGCTGGGGAAGACGACTAAGCCTTATTTATGTATTTATGTATTTATGTATTTATGTATTTATTTATTTATTTATTTATTTATATTATTGAAGCACCAACAATTAGGGTCTTTATTAGTGCTTTGATCCAGGGAGTGACAGTAAGTAATTCTTTTTTTTTTTTT
>NW_006286140.1:4323459-4342944 GCF_000327345.1 Myotis davidii
TAAGTACCCTTGGCCAGAGTCAAACCTGGGACTCTTCAGTCCGCAGGCTGATGCTCTGTCCACTGAGCCAAACCAGCCAGGGAAGACAGTAAGTAATTCTTGATGGTAGGTTAGGTTGTTCACAAATCTTAGTGTTTCTAATATGTATGAAATAGCTTTGCAAAGTGTTCATTTCTACCCATCTTTATAATTAGCAATTTTGAGGCTAGACCACTTTATTATCTTTGAATGGAGTACAAACTGGTAGTACATGACATAATTTCCTGTCTTACTTTCCGACTGTGTAAAGCCTTAGCTTTAAAAAAATTGAGCTATTTCTGAAATAGAAATAAATTTTAATAACAATAAAATAACCCATACTGAGAGAGTTCTTTGCCAGCAGCATTTTAAATATTAATACTTTACATATATTCATTAAAAACCTCACAGTCACCCTACGGGGTAGGGCTTTTGTCTCTTTTATAGTTGAAGAAGGTAAGTAGTGGGTGGGTCCCAGATTTGGATTTGAGCGGATTCCAGATCTTGTGCTTTTAACAATGACACTGCACTGTATTAATCCTCCAACAAACACAACCAAAACACGCGCTCACCACCAAGCTCTAAATCGTTTTTTGCAGGCAAACCTTATGATGCTACTGGGCTACTTGATATGTCTTTTTTTTTTTTTTTTTTAAATTAATTTCAGAGAGGAAGGGTGAGGGAGAAAGAGATAGAAACAGCAGTGATGAGAAAGAATTATCAATCAGTTGCCTCCTGCACCCCCCCACCCCCACTAATGGGGATGGAGCCCACAATCCCTGCACATGCTCTGATGTGGAATCGAACTGTGACCTCCTGGTTCATAGGTAGACGCTCAACCATTGAGCGTCTGGGCTACTTGATATGTTTTTCAATTGTGTGTGTGTGTGTGTGTGTGTATATATATATATTCCAATTGGTAATACTATTTCCTTGAATTTCTCTTGAAGAGAAAAATACAAATTTCTCTTAAGAACCTAAGCTTAAAATCTTCATTTAAGTAGAAGCAGTGTCTATGTTCAAGATAATTCCTCTCCTTGGACCTTTCTGGCTATATTATTGTTATTAATTAAAAAATTTTAATGGACTCTTAAAAAAGGATCAGCTTTTTTTAAATAATGTTTTTATTGATTTTATTTTTAAATTATTTTTTAAAAAATATTTTTATTGTTGATAGTATTACAGATAACCCCATCCCTCCCCCCTTTACCCTCCTCCTCCTAGTCCTTTCCCACCCTCCCCAGGTAAGAGGGACCAGCTTTCAGGGGAGGGAATATGTTTTTGATGCTTCTCTGTTTTTGCTACTAGCCCACAGAAGTCTTCATTCTGCATTCCAAACTTACCAGACAGTGGCTTTGCTCTTGTTTCTTGACTGTCTTATTAAACAACTAGAGGCTCAGTGCACGAAATTCATGCACTGGGGGGGAGGGTAGGGGTCTCTCACCTGGCCTGCGCCCTCTCGTAATCCAGGACCCTTCAGGGGCTGTCCAACTGCCAGTTTAGGCCTGATCCCTGTACCCTCTTGCAATCCAGGACTGCTGGCTTCTAACCGCTTGCCTGCCTGCCTGATCACCCCTAACCACTCTGCGTGCCTGCCTCATCACCCCTAACTGCTTGCCTGCCTGCCTGCCTGATTGCCCCTACCACTCTGCCTGCCTGCGTGATTGCCCCAACTGCTCACCTGCCTGCCTAATCACCCCTAGCTGCCTCTGCCTTGGCCCCTGCTGCTGTGGCTTCATCCAAAGGACATCTGGAATGATGTCTGGAAGGTCGTTTGGCTGTCCAGTCTAATTAGCATATTATGCTATTATTATTATAGATATATTCAGGGTGAATTAATTTGCCTCTCATGGGTGTCACTGTCTCTCTTCTAGATTATACCCATAATGTCAGACATGAAAACAGAAAATAAAAGAATTAAAAACATAGTAACTCACTTTTTGCTTTGAACATGCCTCTCCTAATTGGTTACTTGGTATCATTTTCATTCAGTATAGATCCTATGAATGGGACTGTTTTCTGGAACTTGATTTCTGGAATTTACTTGGGCCCCGACTCCTTCCTCCGGCCCCAAGCAGCTGCCCACAGCAGTGCGGCTTGTGCTGTGTGTGACTTCAGGAGTAGCCTCCTGGAGCTGAGTGGTGTGGCCTTGTTGCACACCCTGCTGTAGATTGATGGCCGGGGCACCTGGACACTTGATCCCTTTTTCTTCTTAGTTGTCTGCTTTTCCATAAGCATGTCAAACTCGTGGCCAGCGGGCCGCATGCTCCGGCTGTGAGTTTGATATGCTTGCAGCATACTAAAGAGCTCAATCATATTATGAGACTTAGTTTTTACTTTGAGAGGAAGACAAGTGCAACCCCACCCCCTGGAAGGTGGGCAGTCTGTCCACTGACATCTGTGTTAATGGTCCACATACATTTTCCTTGGGCCATGATGAGTCTGGAGCGTTCCATAAGAATTGTGATTGGAACCAGCACAGATTTGATTAGTGTGCTGTCTTTTGCAGAAGATCTGACAGTTGTTGTTCATTCTATTTTTCTTTTAAGCCCAGAGGTCCCAGGAGGTGGCTGGCCAAGGCTGTTCGGGGCAGCCAGCTAGCCTGTGGAGCTTAGCCCACAGGATGGAGAGGGAGACGCTGCTCCTTGGCCTGGTCCCTCTGGATTTGTGTAGGACTGGTCCTTTGGACGCTAAGAAGTGGTGGGTGGGGTGGTGAGAACATCAGGTTAGATTTGCCTTTACTTTTTAACGCCAGAGAACAAGAAAAGCAGCTTTCTAGTCAGTAAAGAACAAATATAAACTGCACGAGAAGCTATTCCAACTTGGTCCCACAAAAAGAAGAAAGCAGAAGCACACAAAGCCTATGTGTTCCAATGTGCGAAAAATTAAACACACACGTAACAGATAATATCTTTTTCTGTTTGTAATATTAGAGAGTAAGCAAATTATCTTAGTCTACTGAAGCTTTGAAATTCTGTCAAAATATATATTTTTCCTAAGTAGATAACTCAAAGCAACAGATTCAATATACAGACAGTCCTCAGGTTACATCGGACTCGATGTACATCGTTTCATGGTTATGTTACCATCTCCCATTTATAAAAAAAAAAAAAAAAAGTTTCGTCATTTCGACGTATGTACATATGTGCTTTACGTTTTTTATTATTTACCACAAGTAAAGATCAGGGATTGTTATCTTTCTTTTAAATTTTTTTTTACTGTTTCACTTCATTACTGCTGTGTATGTGCTCCATGTGAGTGACATAAATGCTTAGGTAGGTGGGTTCCCACTTATGGTGGAAATCACATTACGTGGGGCCGTAGGAACGGATCTCCAACGTAACCCGAGAACCTACTGTATTTTGTCTTTATCCTTTTTCTGTATTTTAAACCCAGTATTCATAAATATTTACTGGCACTGCCTAGCTCAGCATGCAGTACTCAGATTTTAAAAGTCCAGTTTCTGGTCTATCTCTTGCTGAGTCAAAACAAACATTTTAATCTCTTTTATGTCTTCCTATTCACGAACAGCCAAATGTATTTTGACTCTTTCTCAGGTATTTTCCAAAATGAGTCATCAGTCATTTCTGATGAACTATTTCCATTCAATTGTGGTGTCTTTTAAAAACCCATTTAAATTGCTTAAGCCTGTTTTATGAAATGTTAAGATTGAAGTCTTAGATGAACTTTCAGAAGTTTATTCTTTTATGGGCGACGAGGTCTAGAAAATACCAGTAGTATTATTCAGAGACCACGAAATTCCTGTTTTGTGTGACATAAATGAGAACTTGCCTTTCCTTCATAGGGTCCATCCAGGGAAGCCAAACCACATTCTTACGTTTTTGACTTTTTTCCCCTGTGCTTTTATGCATTCTATCATGTTGAAATGTTTACTAAGCACACTATTGATGATCTCTGGATCTATGTCAAGGCTATATATCCACATATATATTTTACATTTATGTCTTTGCAGGAATTTTTATTGTAGTTTCCCTGGGAATTTACTTTTCTTGGAACAAAAACTTAGGCACAGCCCATCCGGGTGTGGCTCCGTGGTTGAGCATCCACCCAGGAACCAAGAGGTCACCTGTTCGATTCCTGGTCAGGGCACATGCCCGGGTTGCGGGCTTGATCCCCAGTAGGGGGCGTGCAGGAGGCAGCCAATTGATGATTCTCATCATTGATGTTTCTATCTCTCTACTTCTCCCTTCCTCTCTGAAATAAATAAAAGTATATTAAAAACAAACAAACAAGACAACAAAAAGGTTAGGCACCTGGGGCATTTGCTGACTACAGATTTGGAAAGGCGAAAAGGCACGTTCTGTTTGGTATTAAGAGCAAGAGTTGAGAGAGTAGGTAGTGTACCTCCTTTGCTTTTAAAGAAAATTTAGCCAGCCCTGCTGATCTGTTTTCCATAGCATTTTATAGCACAGCGTATTTATTTTCTCTTTTGTTTTCCTTCTGTTAAATAATGTAACACATTTTCCTGCTGTCAGTGATGCTGCTGGGGTAGGATTAATGGATTAACTATTATGTTTTCTGTTGAATTTGCGAGTGGGGATTAGATTTCAAACAGATCACTAGGTTTGGTTTGTATTAATTATATTGAAATAGTTGTACATGAAATAACTTTGATAATTAAAAAAAGTGACACTTGTAACTCAAAGAAAAACACTTTTGATGAAATCAAAGCAGCTCGTTCTTGCACATCAGCTTTTCAGTAAACATTTTCTGAATGCACAGCCAAAGCCTCAACTGTAGTTTTTACTGAATGAAGAGTAAGAATGATCTTCAGTGCCCTCTGTTACCTGATCTCTGTCCTGCCTTTTCTTTCTCTATCTTTTCTTATTCTTCTAATATGCTGGCCAACCTCCCTTCCTCCTGAACTTATTCATTCATTCATTCATTCATTCATTCATTCATTAGTCATCCATTCATTTCAAGATTGAGAACCAAGTTATATAGCAAGTACTAGAGATACATTGAGTAAAAGGATAGACATGGCCTCTGCTTTCTTGAAACTATTTGCCCAGGTAATGAGATAATTAGAGTGCAGCAAGTGCTGTGATTGCAGAAGCTGAGGATGCTGTGGGAGCAGCAGAAGGGAAGGCTTCTTGGAGGAAGCGATGTCTGAACTGAGGTCAGAAGGATTGGGGGGGAAGGGAGGGAGATGGTTCGGCAAGGTCAGAGAGGAGAATAAATGGCCCTTGAAGTTGTCCAGGTGAAATGAATGGTGGCCTGAATTAAGGTAGATGCAGAGAGGGAAGCAAATGGATGTAAGATAGACTTGGGAGATAGATTTAATTAATTGAGATAGATTCTGTTTAGATGGGTGTAAGAGAGGGGCAGTTCTGGTTTCTGGCCTAAACGACTGGGTTGTTGAAGGGGGGCCCTACACTTAGATAAGAGAGGAATAGATGAGGGGGAAGACGATGAGCTCGGTTATGAACATAATGAAATTTACATGCCTGTGGTTTATACCAATGAGGATTTCAGTAAGCCTGGGGGTATATGCCTGGGAATTCAGGAGCGACATCTGGGCTGGAGAAAACGATTTGGCAGTCATCAGCTGGTATTTGGAGGCACAGGAGTAAGAGAGATCCCTTGGCATATAACATGGGAAGGGAAGCTGGTCTGGGATGCCCCCCCACCCCCCAGGGCATCAGTTTAACAGGGGCAGGTGGCAGGGGAGCAGCTCTCAAAGGAGGGGGCATGGAGTGATCAGAAAGGTAAAGATAACCAAGGGAGTTGGTTGTCAGGGAGCCAAGAAGAAAGAGCAGAGAATGATGCGCAGTGTCAAATGTTGCCAAGAGCTCACGGCAGGCAAAGCCTGGATATGGCTCATTGGCTTCAGCAAACAAGAAGCTATTGGTGACGTGGTCAGAGCAGTTGTTGTGGGGTGGTAGGGATAGGGCGTGGCTTATGGCATAAAGGTGAGGCTAAGAAATGGACTATAATTTTAGGCATTCTTTGGAATTAATTTTTTACAAAACAAACCCTGCCCCCTTCCCTTTACCCTATGACTCCATAGGTGGGGGATGTAATAGACACCATAAAAAGCTTGCTTACTACTTGATGGTTTTTAACCTCCAGTTGGCAGTGTGTTTCCTGCCTTGGAAAGCTGTTGTCCATTTTGCTCTGGAGTAGGCTAAGGTTCTTGTTAACCAGGGACGCACAGTTACTTTGACTCTTGGTCCATATTGGAGTTTTCCTTTTGTTATAATAAACACATATTTTAAAGAAGTTGATTACATGATAAGAGCTAAAAATAGCCTAGCTGCTAGGGACCAGGAGGAATCCCATCTATTCCTTTGTTGATGGTCCACGGTTGTACCATGCTCAGGGCCTCCTGGAGTTGTGACATTCATATGTGTCCCATCTGGCTCCACGGCACCTCTGCTTTGTAAAAGCTGACTGGTGTTTGCTTTTTATTCTTAACTTGAGCCAAATTAAAATTAATTCTGTTTTGAGGCTTTTGAGAATTTCCTAACACACTCTGAGATAATTGGTCACACCCTGGGGTATTGCATAAGGAAAGATGGCCCTGGCTCTGCACTTTCCATTGTCCCCAGAGCTCTCACTCAGTCGCATCTGAAGTAGTGAGTAGTAGTGTTGGTGATGGGAAAGCGTGTATATCGATGGGGGGCACTTTCTTCGGAGGGATGAAGTTTTTACTTAAGTCCATCAGGAAAGGAATTGTTAAGTCAGGTTTTTTTGTTTAGGAGGCAACTTAGGTTGTTGGGGAAAGAGGCGACTTGGGAGTGTGTTTCCTCTCATTAAATAACCTTATTTAACCTCTCCGTTTACCCACTGGGAACACACAGATGATATTTATATTTATTGCCTCCTTAGTGATGTGGAACAACCAAGTACAGTGTGTATGCGTGTGTGTGTGTGTGTGTGTGTGCAGTACAGCGCGTATGCGTGTGTGTGTGTTTGTAGTTATTTTTTTATAAGAAAGATGACACTATAGTATAATTGGGTTATGCTCCATGCTGATTGGGCGTTATTTCTTGATTAATTTTATAATTTCAAATGCATATGCCTAAAAATTTTAGAATAAAGGAGATTTTTAAAAAATGTTAGAGTAATAAATGCTGCCTCTTTAAAGTACAGTCATAAACTCAAATCTCATTTGGGAAAGAAGATAGGCTAATTGTATTTTTACATCTAGGACAGGTCAACTATATCGGAGCTCAATGTGCATTTGGTAGGGAATTCTCCTTTTATATTTTTACTCCTGGGAAATGGAGTGGAAATTATTTTACACTTACGGAAATCTAAGAAGTAGAGAGTATTTCCCTCCCATATTATGGAATATCATGCAGCTTTAAAAGTATAAATTAGCTCCGTATGAATAAACATGAAGAGATGTCTGTGATAATTGTTCAGTGAAAAATCAGGTTACAGAGTACTTTTATACCATGATCATATTAAACAAAAGGATAAACCAGTATATATGGGTATGTTTTTATAAATATGGACAAAAGTATTAAAAAAAATTTTTCCCCTTAGGAGAAGGGTGGGTGGTGCATTTAGAAAGTCAGGGATGTGGCACCATGTCCTTTCTTTCACTGCACCTCTCTCTATTGTTCGATTTGTTAAAATAGCATTTATTTTCTAATAAAAAAGAAGTCAGATAAAAAACCTCTGACTTTTGAAAACTTTTAAATTTTTAATTATTTATTAATTTTAGACAGAGGGGAAAGGGGAGAGAGAGAGAGAGAAACATCGATTTCTTGTTCCACTTATTTATGCATTTATTGGTTGATCCTTGTATGTACCCTGACTGGGGATTGAACTCACAACCTTGGTGTATTGGGAAGATGCTCTAACCAACAGGTCTACCCGGTCAGAGCTTTCTATGGCTTTTTAAATTGACTCCATTTAGGTACAGTTTTACTAGATGCCAGGAAGAAGGACCCAAAGCTGTGTTAATATGTTTCATTCAGTCCTGGGAATATAGGATTAACTTGTGTGACTTTTTCCTGTTCTATATCAAGCAACTGGTGTCTCATTTACTTTTAAACCTTCTGCAAGAAGTTAGGGATGCAGTATACGAAACCTTTTTCATAGTTCTTCGGAGTTCACAAAGCAGGTGAGAGACATTCACAGGTCGCTTTGGGCACAAAGTCTTGAATCCATTCATTGATAAGATAGAAGTAGATCTGTCTGTAAAGTTGGGAGACTCTGGCCAGAATGTCCCTATGACTTCCCTCGGTGGACTGTTTTCCTCACCCACAAAATGAGGGCTTGGACCAGATAATTGCTAATAGTCTATGATTCTCCTATTTTATGCTTGATTAAAAAATCTTTACTCTAAAATATACTCACCAAACTGCCTTTCCTCTCAGTTAGCAGTGTGACGTGTTGAAGCTGTGATCTCAGGCCTGGCTGCACATTAGAAAAAACCATGAACCTTTCAAAAAAACCATGCCTGGCCTCCCCTCAACCCGTCCCCCCAAATCAGAGTGGAGCCTTAGCTTGAGTCCTTTGTATTTTAAATTTTTTTGTAGCTCCCTGGTTGATTTCAGTGTTCATGGTCCTAGACCAGGGGTGAGCAAACTTTTTGACTCGAGGGCCTCAATGGGTTCTTAAACTGGACCGGAGGGCCGGAACAAAAGCATGGATGGAGTGTTTGTGTGAACTAATATAAATTCAAAGTAAACATAATTACATAAAAGGGTACGGTCTTTTTTTTCAATAGTTTTATTCATTTCAAATGGGCCGTAGTTTGCCCATGGCTGTCTTAGAGGGTCTCACATGATAGCTAATAGTGGGGAATGCTGCATCTGTTGGTCTGTGTGGCAGCTGGGTAGCTGACCTGACAGTTTGTAGCTAATCTAATACAGTGCCTCCTTTAATGGACCTATTAATGTCATTGAAAGGTTGCTACTTAAAGCAAAATGGCATGTAATAAAGCCATTTTTACGTAGGCTAATCTGCATAAATAAGAGTTAAGTTCCTGTGTTGTCATGAAATGACTTGGATAAAACGATGCTCTTCGAGGCCCTGCTGTACTTGTGGAGCTCTGTGGTTTACAAAGTACTTTCATAGGCCACTGAGTGCCCATTACAGTCGGTGGGGGAGGTGATTATATTATCCACATAACCTCGTAAGTGGTGGGAGACTCTTAGCTGAGGTTACTGTTCACTATGGAACCAGACAGGCCTGGCTGGGCGGACTTGGGTCACTCGCACACACAGACACACACTCACACACGCCTGTTGCTGGTGGTGATCTCCATCTGTGTGCAGGAGTTGACATACCCTGGCCCTGGTCAGGTTTTAAAGTGACCTCAAACATTGCACTTCCTCACCCAGTGGTGTTTCCCACAGCAGTGTGGCCTTCCCTTCCTCCCTCTGGCAGCCCAGGGTTCCTCGCTCAGACAGATCTTATTTTCGGATGGGCCTCTCTGACCCCCTGCACCTCATTCTACTTCCACTCCACATCCAAGGCTGGTGGGGAATTGCCGGAAAGTATGCCGAATGGACCAGAATCAAGACACTTTAGTCCTAGTCCCAACTCTGGCTCTCGGTAACCCAGGCTGAGCTACTGACAACCTCTGGGCTCCACTTTCCTTGTCTGGAAAATGAGATGTTGGAATTACCTGAGAAGGTTGAATTGAATGAATCATCATGTAGTGCAGTGGTTCTCAACCTTGGCTGCACATTAGAATCACCTGGGAATCTTTTTAAAATCCTGATTTCTGGGCCTCATCCTCCGGAAATTCAGTTTCTTTGTTATGGGGTGAGGCCCCAACATTAGTAACAAAGAAACGGAACTTCCGGAGGATGAGGCCCAGAAATCAGAATTTTAAAAAGATTCCCAGGTGATTCTAATGTGCAGCCAAGGTTGAGAACCACTGATGTAGTGGCTAAGCAGATGGACTCTGGAACCTCAGACTCCCTGAGTTTAAATTCCAGTGTTTCCACTTACTAGGTGTGTGATTTGGGGGGAAATTTCCTTTTATGTGAGTTAATTTACTCATTTATAAAATGAATGCTTCAAAGAGGCTCAAATAGTTGTGGATATTAAAGGAGTTATTTATATAGGCGAAGGTCTTAGAGCAGTGCCTGGGATGTAGGTGAACATGCTAAATGCTAGCTGCTGCTGTTATTATTATTAAATATTTTGACTGGCTAATAATGGAATTAATTAATGGGGAAATTGTATCTCCATAGGAGGTGGTGACAGCATGATTATGGACAGGTTTTACAGGACCCCTTAAATAGTCCTGAATTCTCAGTTTTCCCTGCCTACTGGGACAAGGATTATAAGGATGTGACTTATGGGGTGGGAGGCAATCTGGAGGCAGACCCTCAAAAGATATCATACTTCAAATACTACATGTTTCAATAATTTTTTTTTTCATGGCTAAAGACACAGCATAAACATTTACCCCATTATATCCATTGGAGTCACTTGTTAAAGGTTTTAACTCTAAATCATGACCAATACATGACATGATATTTACAGAATAAGGTAAGCCACACGTCTTTCTGTACAATTGAAGCTCTAACCAAGTATATGGGATTCTTTTCTAAGAATTGAGAGGCATTATCTCACTCCAGAGGGACCGGATGACTTACTCTGAACTGATGGAAGGAGGCTCATATGTGATTTGTCAAACCCTAGAGAGCAAGTTTGTGCAAGCCTCAGAGAAGAGCTGCTGAAAGGACTGTGAGCCTGGCAATTTAGTTCAACCCCGAGATCTTGAGAGGTAGTGACAGACCAGGACTAAGCATCTCAGTGTAAGTCACGGTGCTGTCCTATAGCTCAGTGTTTCAGGGCCATTCAGTTGGTCTCTGAGTTACCTCAGTAGGACAGGGAGGGTGTTGGGAAGACTAAATGTGATGATAGATGTGAAACATTTAGAAAAATGACCAACATTTGTTGAGCTTCATACATGTATATGGTCAGTAAATGCTGATTGTTATTACTTAAAGCGTGTATGTTTGGAACAGAAGCTAAGGGATAATGAACGTTCTCAGCATGGTAAGCCCATGGTAGGCTAAGGAGCTTTGGACATAGGATGGAGCAGGGAGGCAGGGGCAGAGGCTTGAAGACCCTCTCAGGAGCTGCTGGTAGTGGGCAAGGAGGAGGCTCCACCTTATGCTAGGACTCAGCTTCCCTCACAGCTCCTACTTTCCGTCTGTAGGAGCAAGGAATGAAGAGTGTTTTAATCCATGCAGTTAAGTAGCAGATTTTTATTGGGCAATGCTATGGGCTGAATTGTATTTCCCCCAAATTCATATGTTGAAGTCCTCACCCTCAGAACCTCAGAATGTGACTGTTTGGAGATAGTCTCTTTAAAGAGGTAATGAAGTTAAAAGGTGGTCATTAGGGTGGGCCCTAATGCACTGTGACTGGGTATCCTTATAAAAAGAGGAAATGTGGACACAGGCATGCTCAGAGGGAAGGCCATCTGAAGACACAGGGAGAAAACCGTCTACAAGCTGAGGAGAGAGGCCTCAAAAGAAACCCACCCTGCTGGCACCTTGAATTCAGACCTGTAGCCTCCAGAACCGTGAGACTCAAGTTTCTGTTGTTTAAGCTTCCCCCTCCCTGCCCGCCTTCCCCTCCCTGCCCACAGTCTGTGGCACTTTGTTATGGCAACCTGAGCGAATGAATATAGGCAGCTATTAAATTCTCCCTGAGTGATAGTACTTCTGGGGAGAACGTTGGGAGCTGGGGGGAAGCTCTACAATATAATGAGTGAGAACTCACTCCAGGTTTTATTAGTAAACCCCAGCTGACTAGCTTTATGAATTCAGCCAGTGTACTTACCTGTATTAAATTTTTAAATTAAGTTTATTGGGGTGACATTGGTTAATAAAATTATATAAGATTTCAAATGTACAATTTTATGATGCATCATCTTTATATTGCATTGTGTATTTAACACCCAAAGTCACGTCTCCTCTGTCACTATATATTTGACCCCCTTTACTGCCTCCTCCACCCCCTTTCCCTCTGGTAACCACCGTACTGTTGTCTGTGCGTTTTTGTTTGTTTGTCTTATTTGTTCATTTTTTTTCTTTCTGTACTTAACTGTTTTGTCTTCATTTTCAGTTTTTGTTTGTCTTATTTGTTCATTTTTTTGCTTTCTGTACTTAACTGTTTTGTCTTCATTTTCCTCAAATACAAAGAGCTACTTCATAAGGTCGTTGTAAAGCTTAAGTTGAATCACTTATGTAAGGTTTTCACTGTGCCTGACACCTGGTGAGCACTCAGTAAATAACTGAAATATCAATTAGAAGTTTGGTGATAAATTACACACATTGATTATCAATCATAAATAATACTAGCTTGTCTACCAGCTTGGAAAAAAATGGGCTCATTCCAGACTTAAAGCATTTCTTGCTGACATTCCACGGGGGTTTGGAATGAAAGTATATAACAAGGATCTCTTTGAAAGTGCAAAGAAACGAAAGAGTATGGTACAAACAAAAGCTGCTTTTGTTCCATGGTACAGAAAGGAATAGCGTTTTTTTTTGTACTCTTCCCTGGCCACATTTATTTGTAGGGGGCAATGCAAAAGAGTACTGCTGGTGGAGGAGGCATGGCTCGCCTTTAAATCGGGAATTGTTTAATTAGATGGGCTTTGTCTTGGTGCATATAAGGCAGTGTGGCTGAGGAGAGCATTCCAGGCCTGGACAGTTGCCGGAGCCTCCGTGGTGAGCCGCTGGTAAATCACTGCAGGAGAGGAAATCATTTTGGACTGTTAATATTTGCTGTTTGTTAAAAATAGACTGCTTGTATTTCTTCATTAGGAGGAAGGCAATGTTTTTCACTCTTGGCAAAGTTCATTTTATTGTTGGAAGAATATGAAGGCCATAGAACAGAAATCCCCAAATAATGCCTTTCTGTAGCACACTAGAGCAGAAAGATTTAAGACTTACATTTAAAAATCGCAGCATAGTTTGATTGCGCTTTGGTGATATAAGAAGAAGTCAAACTCTCGGGCATGGGGATTTTTCTTGTTTGTTCTGTGTTTTGGAGTAGAATAGGCCTTTATTTATTTTTTAAATTTATTTTTTGATTACAGTTGAATTCAGTATTATTTTATATTAGTTTCAAGTGTACAGCACAGTGGTTAGACAATTATGTAATTTTTTAAAAAATATATTTTATTGATTTTTTTACAGAGAGGAAGGGAGAGAGATAGAGAGTTAGAAACATCGATGAGAGAGAAACATCGATCAGCCGCCTCCTGCACATCTCCTACTGGGGATGTGCCCGCAACCCAGGTACATGCCATTGACCGGAATCGAACCCGGGACCCCTCAGTCCGCAGGCCGACGCTCTATCCACTGAGCCAAACCGGTTTTGGCCAATTATGTAATTTGCAGAGTGATCCTTCCAATATTTCAAGTACCTACCTGGCACCAGTCATAGTTCTGACAGTATTACACTGACTATTTTCCTATGCTGCACTTTACATCCCCATAACTATTTAGTAACTACCAATTTGTACTTCTTAATCCTTGGGCATGTGTTTTATTTCCTTGCAGTTACTTCGAAATCTTGCAAGAGCTGTGGAAATTGAGCTCTTGCTGAATCTGAGTTATGTCAGTCTTGCTGGTGTTTACAGTCTGATCAGAACAGCTGTGCTCTGCTGTTTCCTTATGCTGCAGGGCCCACACAATACTTGAATTGTGGAGCACATACTGGGTCCCAAATGAGAATTTCAGCTTTCTTTGATGTTTTGGAAGGAGTGGCTCAGCAGAAAAATAGCCTTTGCACAAGTTCCTTTTAAATGTGAAGGGTTTATATAAGAGCATCATGGTATATGTTTTTATCATTTCTCTTGACATTTTGGTGCTTATAAAAAACACTAGAGGCCCGATGCATGAAATTCGTGCAAAAGTAGGCCTTCCTTCCCCTGGCTGCCAGCACCGGCTTCCCTCCAGCACCCGGGACCCAGGCTTCCCTCCAGCCCCGGCTTCATCAAGAAGACGTCCAGTCTAATTATCATAATACCCTTTTATTATTATAGATATGTAAGTATAATGGCAATTTCAGCTGTAATATCATGTCATAAATGCAGTTATGATTTGTAGAAAGTGTCTAGAAGTCTTTCATGTCATCTGGAAGGTCGTCTGGTCTTATTAGCATATTGCACTTTTATTATTATAGCCTTCAGGCCCGATGCACGAAATTCGTGCAAGGGGCTCTGAGGGCCAAGGTGGCAGCCCTGGCTGCTGCCCCAGCCCTTGCAGCAGCAGCCCCACCCCGGCCCTCACAGCAGCAGCCCCGGAAGGACTTCCAGTCTAATTAGCATATTACCCTTAGCATATTATAGATGTTTTTCTTTAAGGTGAAACTTTTTACAAGTTGACTTCTTCCATGTATGCCTAATTCCTCCCTAAGTTTTATTTATAGTAGTTGCTAATGAATGTAACTCTGAGGTTAGAGTAAGTAGAATTAAATATGGATTTTGATGAGTTTCTTAGAGTACCTTGATTTTGTGTCTGTGTGTGTGTGTGTGTGTGTGCATGTGTGTGTGGTGAGTGTATGGGAAATTCCACATGGATTACAGATTATAAAAAAAAATTACAAAAAATATGCTTAGATTCCCATCACCCTGATAAAATAGCCATATTCAATTTTACATGTTATCTTTGTTTTTTTCCAAATGCTGCTATTGTTTTTAACATATTTGTAAGTATACATACAATTTTATATTTTTTATTAAAACAAATGTTTTTAATTGCAAGATAGTACTTTACAATGTCCATTTTTAATACTATTATATTGAATGGGTTTACTATTAATTACTATTCCTCTCGTTCCATATTTAGGTAGATTTTACTTCATTTCGCCTTATAAATAATGCCTCAGCATTTTTTCAGAATTAAGCTTTTTATCACCCAAAGAATAAATTTCCATTGAATCACTCAAAGTATGGCTTATAGCCAATACTACCAGATTCTTTTAGAAAGAATTATAATGCAACATGCACCCTTAGTTATTTCATGTGTTAACCAGGGTCTTTACTAATGGTTGAACTTTCAGATTCCTTCTTTTTGCTAGTAGAAATAATACTGAGGTGAATATTTTTGCACACATTTTTGTGTGTGCATTTTTCTAATAGTGGCAATAATAGTGGGTTTAAAATTTACAGCCACAGACATAGATACTGCAACAAAAAAAGTAACTGTTTAGTTTGTCCCTACTAAACTTAATTTAGTGTTCAAGAGAAACTTCTAATTGTGGGCAGCTCACTTTCCGTTTAATATAGGTTACGTTAATCTGTCTACTTCTACACCAGGGAATGAGCTAATCCCTGAGGGGTCTACAGACGTTCGTGGCCTAGGTGAGGGCAGCGGGTCCCTGTGCCATTGGGGCCCCGCTGGCCTGTGAGCAGAAGGAGCACATCCTTGTGGTCGAGGGTGCTGGCCTCTTGTTGCGGCACCACCTGCGTTCCCTGCAGTCCCTGCCATGGCTCCATGCGGTAGGTTCACATTCAGCGTTCTCAATGCAGCTGCGGGCCTTCGCAGGCCTGGTAGCTCTCAGCAGGCCTCTCTGCTGTTCCTGGAGCCCCGGAGAGGGGCCTGTGTGTGCAGGTCTGTGTACTGCCTCCCCCGGCCTTCTGAAAGCAGTGCTTCTCCGCGGGACTGGCTATCTCCCTGGGCTGCATTCTGAGAAGCCAGGCGCCATCTCTTCTCCGGAGATACCTGCATCCTTCCTCCGGACTTTTCTAGGGACGGTCTCAGCACCTTTGCTCTCACCCCTCTACCCCACGTCTAACTGCTACTCCTGCCCCCCGAGTCCCTACTTCAACTCTCTGGACAAGCTCTCTTGATTTTTGTGCAGAAAAATAGCACTTCCACTGTGAAGAGTTTTTCTTCCCTCCATCATTATGGTTGAAGCTCTGTGCTTTAAATTCGTCAGCTTTGCTCTTGGCCTATGAAGGCATGTTTTTAGAATTACAAAGAAAAAGATATCTTCTCTAAATTTCCCGATATTGCTTTAACGTTCATATTTATCTCTGCCTTAGATAAAGTCTACAAAACTCCACTCAGGAGCTGGAAAACCCTGAAATTGACTCTTTGTCCCAAACTGCACTGCCTCTCCCTGTGGAAGAAAGGACACCGGGAAACTCTGGCATCTGTCTGAAGGTTGGGTGGGAAGAGGAGTTACTGTGAGGCCAGCAGGGAGGGGACGGGAAGCCAGCTGTCAGCAGCTCAACCCCAGTTACCGCACATTGAGATTATTCTGTGCACAGCTTGTGTGTCCATTTAGTAGATATGGAATAATATTAATAGCAAGTGCTTATCAGTGCCAGACACTGTTTCAGGTGACCTCACATATTAACTTCTTTTGTTCTCATAACAACCCTGTGAGGTAGTACTACTGCTGTTACCTCCATCGCATTGACCAGGAGCCAAGATGCAGTGAGCTTTTGTAATTCTTCAACCAGTAAGTGGTGGAGCAGGGTCTTGCCGCTGGCAGTCCGGCTCTGTTGACGATGTAGGTAACTACTGGGTCTGTTGCTGGTCATGGGATGGAAGGACACAGGGCTTTATTTGATTAATGAAGGTAGATCTTTTCTCTGGTGTTTGTTACAATTTGATTCTTTTCTATGGAAGTTTGATCATTTCATAAGAGGTGGCTCTTTTTCTATTTAGGAAGACATGGTCCCTTTATTGTTTTGGTTTTTCTCTGTACTCATCTATGTTATCTCCCTATTGTAGGTGTTTCTCTGATGTGGATAAAGAGATCTTCAACTGCTTGCAGTTACCAGAGGTTAATATCTGTTTCCTTTCAGGCCAGTGATTTTGCTTCCTTAAAAATCTGTTTGTTGCCCTGGCCAGTGTGATTCAGTTGGTTGAGTGTTGTCTCCTTACCTAAAGGTCACTGGTTTGATTCCCCAGTTGGGGCATGTGCAAAAGGCAGCCGATTGATAACCCTCTCTCTTCCCCTCTCCTTCTCCTTCCCACCTTCTCCCTCCCTCTACCCTCTCCCTCTCCCTCATCCCCTCCTCCCTTCTTCTTCCTCTCCCTTCCTCTCTCTCTAAAATCAATAAAAGTATAGTAAAACAAACAAACACCCCACCCCCCAAAACAAAACACACACACACTACCCATCTGTTTGTTATGGGAAAATTCAAACATAATGGAGAGGTAAGTGGAATAATATGTTCCCAGCACTTATCTTCAACAGTTTCAACAGGTCAACCTTGTTTCATCCATGCCAGGATTTCTTTTTCTTTTCTTATTTTTCCTTTCCTTCATGCCAGGATTTCTTAACCTCGGTGCTACTGACACTTTGGGCTGAAACATCTTTGTTGTGTGAGGGGCTGTGGTGTGCCTTTTAGAATATTTTTGCATTATCCTTGGCCTCTACTCATTAGATGCCAGGAGCACCCCCTCCCCTTTCTGGTTATGACAACCAGAAATGTCCCCTGGGGTGTACATCATCCCCAGTTGAGAACCACTGATTTATACCCACTCTACTCTCTCCATCCCTTCAAGATTATTTGGAAGCAAATCTCATACATCAAATCAAACCCATTTCAGGCTTCATTTCTAAAGGATAATGCCTCCAATTTTGTTGGCCCTTAGAGAGGAAAGGAGCAAAGATCTAATTCTGTTTCTGTATGAATTGTTGTCATGGCAGCCAGCCACTTTTGGCCACAGAGATGGTCATAGTTTCTATCAGCTGCTAGTGTTGATATGAACTAGCAAACACAAAGAAATTGATTTTATGCTTCATCCTGTACTTTAGAAAAAGTTTGGTAAAATATACATAATATAAAAATTCCCATTTTAACCTTTTTAAAGCATACAGTTCAGGAGCATTCAGTACACGCACATTGTCATGCAGCCATCACTGCCATCCATCTCCAGAACTCTTTTCTTGCAAAATTGAAAGTCCATACCATCTATACTAATAAAAGGGTAATATGTGAATTAGACCAGATAGACCAGACGCCTTCCGGACATCCTTCTGGACAAAGCCACAGTGGTGGAGGCTGAGGCAGAGGCAGTTAGGGGTGATCAGGCAGGCAGGCAGATGGGTTAAGGGTGATCAGGCAGGCAGAGGTGGTTAGAGGCGATCAGGCAGGCAAGCTGGCAGGTGAGTGGTTAGGAGCCAGCGATCCCCAATTGCAATGTCCTGCAGGATCAGGTCTAAACCGGCAGTCGGGCATCCCCTAAGGGGGTCCTGGATTGGAGAGGGTGCAGGCCTGGCTGAGGGCCCGTCCCCATGCATGAATTTCATGCACTGGGCCTCTAGTTAAATAATAATCACAGTTCTTTTACCCTCCAGTCCCTGGTAACCACCATTCTACTTTCAGTCTATGAATTTGACTATTTTAGGCACCTCATATAAGTGGAAGCAGTCGGGCATCCCCTAAGGGGGTCCCGGATTGGAGAGGGTGCAGGCCTGGCTGAGGGCCCGTCCCCATGCATGAATTTCATGCACTGGGCCTCTAGTTAAATAATAATCACAGTTCTTTTACCCTCCAGTCCCTGGTAACCACCATTCTACTTTCAGTCTATGAATTTGACTATTTTAGGCACCTCATATAAGTGGAATTCTACACTGTCCTTTTGTGACTGGCTTGTTTCACTTAGCATTGTATCTTTAAGGCTTATCCATGTTATAGCATGTGTCAGGATTTCACCCATTTTAAGGCTGAATAATATTCCATTGTGTGGAAATGCCACATTTTATTTATCCATTCATCTTTTGATGGATATTTGGTTTGCTTCCACCTTTTGGCTGTTTTGAACAATGCTGCTATGAACATGGGTGGACAAATGTTTCTTTAAGATCCTGCTTTTGATCTTTTGGGGCATATACCTGTATATACCCAGAAGTGGAATTGCTAGATCATATGTAATTATATTTTTTACTGTTTTCCACCATGGCTGTGCCATTTTACATTCCCACCAGCAGTGTACAAGGGTTCTCATTTCTCCATATTTTGTTTTTTAAATAATGGCCATCCTACTGGGTGTAAAGTGATGTCTAATTGTGGTTTGGCCTATACCTTTTAAGGTGTACATCTGGTAACTGAAGAGCAATTCTTCTAGAACCCTCCTGCTAGAACTAAGTGGTGCTGAGCTGTGTTTGCCTTGGAACATTCAGCTAGCCATTCATGACCCACTCCAGGCAGAGGTTGGGGGAGTGAGTTGTGTCTGTGTGTAGGGGAAAGCTTTTAATCCATAATGAAGTCTTGGGTTCATTTACCAAGAACAATTTAGGGGAAGGATTGGGGTTAGATATAGAATCAGAGACCACTGAAGCCAGAGGAGACATTAGAGACCAGTTCTCCCAAAGACAGTTTGAAAAAAAAAAAAAGAATTGAAACCTAGCACATATAATTTGCCTCTTCTTGGGTTGAAGGTAATGATAGTGTCTTGCTCACTGTCCCCCAGTATCTGGCATATGGAGTCAACCAGTAAATATTGTGGAATTACCAACACCAATCACCTAAGGCTGCCCAGCTGA
>NW_006286140.1:4343308-4344038 GCF_000327345.1 Myotis davidii
CCCCTGGGAATGTCTGTCTAATTTAGCTGGTCTTTTGGGGGGGGGTGGGGAGGGGCTGAAAATTTGCTTTTCTAACAGACAAGTTTCCAGGTGGTTGTTCCTGCTGGTGTTTGGGGGACTATACTCTTGAGAACCACTGGTTCAGGGATGCTCAGTAATTACTGGCCAACCAACAGGATGGAGCAGCTTTTCCTGTGGATATCTCCTTAGTAACTACATGCTGCTGTGACTGCAGGCTGGACCCTGGTCTGAGAGAATGAAGGAATGTGTGATTGATGACCTACAGGTGATCACAACTTTGACTTTCCAGTTGCCAAGTCCTTAACATTTTGAAACTTGCTAAGATGGCTCTTTCTCTCTCTCTCTCTTGCTGGTTGTGCATTTAGGCTATATAAAAATATATGACCAAAATTATGCAGGATAGGACCACACAGCTCAATTCGTCTCTGCCTTTTATGGTATTAAGTGAGGATGAGCAGTAGGGGAAATAGGTTGAAATAGGTTTGGAAAGACTAATGAAGAATGATCTCCAAAATAGAGGGGAAACTCAGTGCAGCAAGCATGTCAAACTCAAAGGCTAATATGGTCCAAATAAACAAGGTTTAAGGTTATGTGGGCTGCAAAAAAACAAAAGAGCTAATTTTCATAGAAACGTAGGTTTATTTTGATAGAGACATGCTGAATACAAAGGGCTGAAATAAATGAGTAATCGTTAACATACAATAATAGA
>NW_006286140.1:4349975-4353728 GCF_000327345.1 Myotis davidii
GTAGTCTTGGGTTCATTTACCAAGAACAATTTAGGGGAAGGATTGGGGTTAGATATAGAATCAGAGACCACTGAAGCCAGAGGAGACATTAGAGACCAGTTCTCCCAAAGACAGTTTGAAAAAAAAAAAAAGAATTGAAACCTAGCACATATAATTTGCCTCTTCTTGGGTTGAAGGTAATGATAGTGTCTTGCTCACTGTCCCCCAGTATCTGGCATATGGAGTCAACCAGTAAATATTTGTGGAATTACCAACCAATCACCTAAGGCTGCCCAGCTGACACCTCAGTGTCAGAACCAGGGCATTCAGTTGGCTGCACATTTTATTACGGTGACTGAAAAATGACAGATTGCTTCAGGGACCCAGTCATTCCTCCATTCCTTGCTGTCTCTAGGGTTACAGGATCAGGGGTAGTTTCCCATGGTAAGGCTCTCTCTTCCTTGGAGGCAGTTGAAAGGGGTCTTACAGACAACAGACCCAGTGCAGGAGACTGTCAGGAGGCTGAGGCGGTCTGGGCTGGCTGAGGGATGGCCTTCAGGCTTTGATTGCTCCTAAATTTGTTCCATCTCATCCCAGCCCTAATGCTTTCACAGTCCAATCCCCCTGTCCTTTATGTTTTTCTTCATCCTGGGGAAGCCCAGTTCCGCATGGTGGCTCTGTAGGTCTCTATCTTCCAAACTAGGAGGTCTGCATCTTGCCTGCTTATTAGAATTACCAGAATGCTTTGAAAAGTCCTGATGCCAGGCTTATTGAATCAGAAGCTTTGGGGATAGGAACCAGGCAGCAGTATTTTTAGTGTCTTTAGGCCCCCTCCCCCCCACCTCAATTTTTATCTGTTTCAATAGGTTTTCTTATTGTCCCTCTGAGTCTTATTCCTCCTTAACCATGAAATGTCTTGTCTTTTACTAAGAATCTAAAGGACACATAATGTAAGAAGTTCACACAATGCTAATGTTAATTTACAATGACTTGTAGGTTATTTGGGTTCTTTCTCCAGTTAGATCATAAGCTCCTGAAGGAAAGGACACGCCTTCTTTCTCCTCTATGCTAATGGTTCTCAGAGTTGAGTGTACATCACAGTTATGATTGCTGGACCTACCCTGGGAATGTCTGTCTAATTTAGCTGGTCTCTTGGGGGGTGGGGAGGGGCTAAAAATTTGCTTTTCTAACAGATAAGTTTCCAGGTGGTTGTTCCTGCTGGTGTTTGGGGGACTATACTCTTGAGAACCACTGGTTCAGGGATGCTCAGTAATTTCTGACACACAAAGCCAACCAACAGGATGGAGCAGCTTTTCCTGTGGATATCTCCTTAGTAACTACATGCTGCTGTGACTGCAGGCTGGACCCTGGTCTGAGAGAATGAAGGAATGTGTGATTGATGACCTACAGGTGATCACAACTTTGACTTTCCAGTTGCCAAGTCCTTAACATTTTGAAACTTGCTAAGATGGCTCTTTCTCTCTCTCTCTCTTGCTGGTTGTGCATTTAGGCTATATAAAAATATATGACCAAAATTATGCAGGATAGGACCACACAGTTGTGCATTTAGGCTATATAAAAAGATATGACCAAAATTATGCAGGATAGGACCACACAGCTCAATTCGTCTCTGCCTTTTATGGTATTAAGTGAGGATGAGCAGTAGGGGAAATAGGTTTTTGGAAAGACTAATGAAGAATGATCTCCAAAATAGAGGGGAAACTCAGTGCAGCAAGCATGTCAAACTCAAAGGCTAATATGGGCCAAATAAACAAGGTTTAAGGTTATGTGGGCTGCAAAAAACCAAAAGCTTTAATTTTCATAGAAACGTAGGTTTATTTTGATAGAGACATGCTGAATACAAAGGGCTGAAATAAATGAGTCATCATTAACATAAAATAATAGAACATTTTAATAAAAATTAATATTTTTTCTTGAACATTAACTTACTAGACATTGAATAACTGCACAAATTAATAAGTGTGACGCAAATAAACCTATTTTTCTTGTTCTCCAAAAGCAAAATATTTCATGTTGCGCACACTAAACAGGTCAGTCCAAGACTAATGACATGGCAATCGGCTGCTAAAATATTCGCTGCTAGTATTAGTGGGGAGAAATGGTGCGCCTGCGCATAAGGTGCGTAAGGGAAATGAATGCAACACCATTATAGTAATCAGTCATTAGCGAACGTTGTAGTTCCTTATTAATAATTATGTATAACAGGACATTCTAAAAATTAAGTTATGACAGTTTTGTTAAAACGTTTCTTACATACCGTTATATTGGCTGGGCCACAAAAATATTCATTGTAGGCTGCGTGCTGCCTGTGGGCTGCGAGTTTGACATGATTGAAGTACAGCCAATTTTTAAAAGCAAAAAATTTCTCTGAAAGTATTATTTTTCTATGAATTATTTTTCTTGTGAATTAGAATTGTTTTTAAAACATATTTTTATTGATTTCAGAGAGGAAGAGAGAGGGAGAAAGAGAGAAACTTCGATGATGAGAGAGAATCATTGATCAGCTGCCTCCTGCACTCCCCCTCCTGGGGATTGAGCCTGCAACCCTGGGTGCCCCGACCAGGAATTGAACTGTGACCACCAGGTTCATAACGCTCAAGCACTGGGCCATGCTGGCCGGGCAGTATTCTTGTTTTTTACTGGGAGACCAAAATGACCTTAGGTGGAGGTGATGTCTGCTACCTCTAGTGCTACCTCCGAACCCAACCATCATGAATTTTACAGCTAGAGCTTTTTGTAGCGTGAAAAACTCCTGAGGCTGAAGTTGAGGGTATAATTCAGATATTTATATCCTCGATCCATTTCAGTTAGGTACCGTCTAAAAGTAAATTGATACTGACGTTTTCATTCTGAATACTCTGAAAAGATTTAAACTGTTTTTCCAATTCTCATTAACTGATAAAACACTTAATGTATTTTGATTCTGTGTTAAATCAGCTGATCTTTCCTACAGGTGTCAGGGAATTATTTCATATTTTCTTTTATGGAAAATATTTTTGAGAGCTAGATCACTGAGGTTTTTCTAAGGAAGTTTGGTGCCAATGTTGCATAATTGGACAGCGTTGACATTGAAAGTTTAATGCTGGGCTGTTTCGTTTTTGGATCTTTTTGTCACACCTTGAATTTGAGCAATGCTCTTGCTTATTTGGTGTTAATTTAAAATGAGAAAAATTAGAGTCATGAAACAGGTGATGATTATTTTGAAGAAGCATTTGATTTCTTAGGAATCACATGAGGGAAGCCTCTTTGATTTGATTAATTTGCATCTCTAAAAGAACTTATTCTTTATCTTAGGACTAGAGGCCTGGTGCAGGGATTTGTGCACCGGTGGGGTCCCTTGGCCTAGCCTGAGCCCTCTTGCAATCCGGGACCCCTCAGGGGATGTCAGAGAGCCGGTTTTGGCCCCATCCCCGCAGGCCAGGCCAAGGTACTAAATCCGTGCACCAGGCCTCTAGTATGCATATAAGATCTTTGGTTAATCTCTTCCGGCCCTCCCCGCTTCCCCTTCCCTCTAAGATTCATCAGTCTGTTCCATGTTTCCATGCCTATGGTTTCAGCTCCTGCATTGAGCATCTGCCCCCTGGTGGTCAGTGTGCATCATAGCTATCAGCTTGTTGACTGTGCGTCATAGCTACTGACTGGTGGTCAGTGTGCATCATAGCTACCGGCTGGTCAGCCAGTCACTTAGGCTTTTATATATATAGACTAGAGGCCTGGTGCACAAAAATTTGTGTACCCGGGGGGGGGGGGCGG
>NW_006286140.1:4354538-4355893 GCF_000327345.1 Myotis davidii
CTGTCGCTGGTGCTGAGAGCAGGCTCCAGCTCTGAGGCAGTTGCCAGCTGAAAGCAGGTACCTGGGTTTGTTTAGATTCTATAATTGAAACTCTGTTTCCATCACTGGCCGCTCTAAGCTCTGAGGCTGTGCTGGCTGAAAGCAGGTTTCTGGGGTTTGTTTAGGTTCTATAATTGCAACATTGTTTCATCCGGAGCTCAGAGCTGAGCTGCCACAGATGTGGAACGTTGACTTCCTCCATCACTGGAGTAAGCAAGCCTCATGTTCATGTTTGATTAAGCTGCCTGGTTGCCGGCCGCCATCTTGGCTGGAAGTTAATTTGCATATCACCCTGATTAGCCAATGGGAAGGGTAGCGGACGTATGGCTAATTACCATGTTTCTCTTTTATTAGATAGGATAGTGTTGTGGGTGATAGGAAGAGACCCAGGAAACTGACCTCATAATCAGCTGCAGTCTTTACATGCACAAGTCTCCTATTATGGGTGGGAAAGCAGCCTTGGCTAGTTTTAAAGAACTGGAAAAGAAACTACAGGTATGCCTCGGAGGTATTTCAGGTTGATTCCAGACTACCATAATAAAGCGAGTAGGGCAATAAAGCAGGGCAATAAAGCAAGTCATAATCTTTTTGCTGGATCATGGTGGAGGGACTTGCCTTCAGTTTGTAAAACAACACCTGTGAAGCACAGTAAAATAAAGTGCAATAAAACGAGGTCTGCCTTTGTTAGGTTCATCTGCCCTTATTGGGTAGCTTGCTTCTTATACCTCTGAGGAGGGCCCAGTTCTCTTCAATCTGTGGCTCCTCCTCCAAATGAACACCCTACTGCAGAAGAAGTACAAGTCTGAGGTGCACCCAACATGGAAATCTGAAGAATGTCAAGCACATTCTCACACAGGCAGAGCAGTAAAGGTTTTGATTCTTTTTTCCTTTATAGGTGAATTTTGTGGTATGCCAGCTCGTTGCTTTGTTTGCTGCTTTCTGGTTTCGCATCTACTTAAGTCCCGGTAAAACCAGTCCCTTGGCCCGGCACACATTTGCCACCATTTTTGGCATCTACTTTGTCATCTTTTGTTTTGGTTGGTGAGTATGAGCCTCATGAATTCTAATATTTATCATTCGGGTGTTTTGTGGCAATATTCTTGGCATTTCCCAGACTCTAAGGAATTATCCTATATAATAAAAGGCTAATATGCAAATCAACCAAATGGTGGAAGGACCAGTGGCTATGATGCGCACTGACCACCAGGGGCAGACTCTCAATGCAGGCGCTGCCCCCTGGTGGTCAGTGTGCTCCCACAGCCTATCTCCCATGGCTGACCAACCTCCTGCAGTGTCTCCCCACAGCTGGGCCCACT
>NW_006286140.1:4355973-4356606 GCF_000327345.1 Myotis davidii
GCGGACATACCCCAAAGGGTCCCGAACTGCAAGAAGGGCACAGGTCCAGCTGAGGGGACGCCCCCCGCCCCCCTCTGTGCATGAATGTCGTGCATTGGGCCTCTAGTATATAAATAAGTGTGTGATATATATATATATATATTTAAAATAATGGGGATGTTGCAGAAATTTACATTTACTATAAGAACCTGGAATCAATAAATTTGACTACCCATTGAAAGTCCATTTGGTGAATTTTTCTTAAAGTTACACTTTTGCTGATCTCCCCTGGGTCATGTAAATGGGTTTTTATGAGGTTTAATTTTCATGACGAGGAATCATTCCTAAATGTTGTGGACATTGGTGTTTTTCTTGATTACTGCTGGAGATATTGGCATTAGTCCTGTACTGAGAGTAAAACAATTGTTTTAGTGGTCTTAGGGAATGGGAGTCATCCTTTTTTAAAAATAGCTTTTATTGATTTTAGAGAGAGAGGAAGGGAGAGGGGGGGAGAGAGGGAGAGAGAGAGAGAGAGAGATTGACATTGATGTGAGAGAGAAACATGCATGATCAGCTGCCTCCTGCATGCCCCCTCCTGAGGATCAATCCCAAAACCCGGGCATGTGCCCTGACCTGGAATTGAACTAGCAACAC
>NW_006286140.1:4356839-4362498 GCF_000327345.1 Myotis davidii
GTGTATGTGAAAAAAGTTTAAGCCCTGGCTGGTGTGGCTCAGTTGGTTGGGTGTCATCCCATGCACTCAAGGGTTGCTTGTTCTATTCCCCAGTCAGGTCACATACCCAGGTTGTGGGCTCGATCCCCAATAGGAGGCAGCTGATTGATGTTTTACTCTCACATCAGTGTTTCTCTCTCTCTTTCTCCCTTCCTCTCTCTAAAAAATAAAAGTAAAGTACAAGCATCCCATTCATGATTCCTAACATTACTAGTGCTACAACTGGCAGATTGTGTCAAGACTTCCTAATATCATCTCAAGCTAAACTTCTTAATTCCACAGAACAAAAATACTTGATTTATTTTTCTTACATAAACATAGTTAACTGATCAGTTGCTTTTTGGTGAGGTGGAGGTGGAGTAGCAGTATTGGTAGCAATAGATATGTTAATATGAAATATATTCAGTGTTTTTGCTCCCCTTTCCCCCCAATGTCTTAAAGGTACTCTGCACATCTGTTTGTGCTGGTGTTAATGTGCTATGGAATCTTGGTCACTGCAAGTGTATCCAATATTCACAGGTAAGACTCTGGGAGTGAGCAGTGCAAGGTGGGGTTATTCATGATCTTTGAATGTATTTATTTCCATGGGAAGGGGTACCTTCTCCATGTGTCACACATGGCATAGCCTTGGTTTTCCGGGACATCAGAAGGAGGGGTGGGAAGCCCTAAGTGTTGGGAGTCTTCAGAAAAAGCTTTACAAAAAGAGGTGGGGTGCAAATGGGGTCTCGGGTGAAAGAGAGTATATCAGCATTAGGCAGATCTATTTGTGATAGCCCCAAACTGGAAATTACCTAAATGTTCCCTGCCATGGAACACTGTTCAGCCATAAAAAGGAGTGAATGATTGATCCACACAATGACATGGATGAGTCTCAAATAAATATGTTGAGTGAAGGAAGCCACACAAATTCTATTCTCGAAAAGGCAAACTAATCAGATCAGAGGCTCCAGGGGAGGGGTGGTGCAGGGGAATGTGACAGGGACCCCGAAGAAGCAGGAAGAAACTTGGGGTGTGATGTTGTAAATGTTTCCCTCCACGTCCCGCGTGGTTCAGGGTTCAGGATCTGGAAGAGGAGCCGCACACAAATGAAAGAGAAAAGACAAGGGACAATTTGGGAATATTGGGGGGCCAGGCGGGTAAGTCCAAGTCAAGAGGAAGGACTTTCACCGGTGCTCAGGCTGCACCAACCATTTTATAGTCAGAGGTAAACAAGGCAGTGGTCACCATAGTTACACAGTTCCTGTGAGTTTCACCTGTTTTGACCATAGTTACACTCCCTGCACTTCCCTCAGCCCATTAGCTTCCCAGGTAAGATCTGGGGAGTGTTATAAGGTCAAGCCTAATTATGCTAAGAGGACTGTGCCCTCTGAGCTGGCACTTGTTTGTGACTTTGCCAGCAGGTCAGTTCCAGGCTCAACCCTATATCAGTTCCCCACATCCCCCCCCCCACCTTTATTTTATTATTAAGCTACTACAATGAAAATAAAACTTAAACATCAAGAACAAAAATGTTTAAGTCCTGATTTCGATGTCCTGCAGTTCTGAGTCCAAGCTTCAATGTTCGACAGTTCCTTATGTGTACATGTCAGCAATGATATTTCAGTTCTGGATGGTGGACAAATGGTGGCAATGCAGGTCCGACCCTCTCTGGTTTGATCCTGGGCAACCTGCAGCGATGCACAGCTGCTGACTGCTAGCATGGCAAAGCGTCGTCAGCATCCTCCATCTCTGGATTGTTTTGCCTCTTGTCTTCATGGCTGGAGCATTCGCACAGTTGCTGACTGCTAGTACGGCAAAGCGTCTGTTATCTCGAATTTGGCTATGGTTTTCTGGGTGTGTATGCATGTTAGAACTTTGTATACTTTAAGGATATACACAGAAACTGTTAAGGAAGAAATATTTTTGCTATGATACTTTGAAGTAATTTCATTCTACCTTGAAGGCTACATACTTAGACCATCAGTTAAGACAGCTGGGATATCTGTTCCCCGTTGTCTCTGTTTCCCTTGGTCTTTCTGACACCTCAGTTACTGACTGCCGGTCAGTAACTCTGAGAAAACAAAGACCTTTCTCTCTTACTCACTATTGTCTCCTCAGAGCCCAGAACAATACCTGGCACAAGTAGAGCCTCAATAAATATTTATGGAATGAATGACTGAGTAAGGATTCGTCTCTGATGGTGTCTCTGAAAAAGCAGATGTCTCATTTTGGCTTTGGAAAGCTCTTTGATTAATAAGACTATTGGCACAATAGTTTTTCTTCTTAAAGCCATTGAAATTTAACTTCTCAGTGTGTAATCTTGTAATTACTTCAAATAAATTTCTGGTTTCAAGGGAAAATATTTTTAAATTCGATAGTCATTCAACTTAGTATCCAAATGAGCTCTGAAAATTTGAATCCTAATCATCTCATCCCCTTGAAGGGAAGCCTGTCACTCATTCAGAAGGGAAACAGGAAACCCATATTTCTAATTTGGAAAGAATGGGTTTTGGAAATGCTTTATATTATGACAAAATGCTTTTTTTTTAAGTAGGGGTGAAAATGGCTGATTTTTACTAAACTTGATTTTTGAAACAGTGGAATAATTAATGAAATTGCTGTTGCATCTCTCTGGGCATTTCCTTACAAATTGTAATTTGTCAACTCTGCCTGCTGCGCTCGTAGGATGCGGCTGGGTATGGTCGTTTTTCAGAGGGTGGAGCACTTGCATGCACACTTACTCTGGGCCAGGCCCCTGGACTCTGTGGTCGCCTCTGGCCAGGGATGTAACACTCCGGCCTTGGCCGAGCTGAGCAGTTTACAGACAGGCAATCATATTGTGGTAGCAGAGGGCCGTGTCACAAGACTGAAAAGAAAGGATGCCAGAACAAGTTTTCCCCTCTTTCTTTGCTTGTGCAGCCACCAGTGCTGCAGAAGCAGGGGGTGGTTCAGTCCCAGTGGATGAAGTTGTTTCCTATCGAAGCAGGAAAGCAGAGTAGACCCACGTCAGGAAACCTGGCTCTTCCTAGCCGTGTGAGGTCAGGCAAGTGACGCAGCTGCTCTGTGCCTCAGATTTCCCCTCCATCAGAGGTGGCCTTTGTGGTGGTTTGAACTTAAGTTCTCCGCAGGACCAGGATTTCAGGATTCTCTGTGGATTGTTCTGTTCTCATCCCTGAGCCGGTTTTAAGGGTCCTGTCATATGGCTGGAAGGGGAGGGAAGGTTAGCATTTGCTGCCATGGGAACTAACCCATTTCTGGACTGACCATTGTCATTCAGGGTTTACAGAGCGTCTTTGGGGTACCAGCTGTTTCCTTCGCAAGTCGCTATGTTGGGCAGAAGCCACAGGAGTTAATTTACCACATGTGAACCAGCTGGAGCAGAATGTAGTTAGTATCTCCTAGGACAGAGCCCTTGGTGCAAATTCAGCTATGCAGTTACCAGTTTTGGAGTACCTGCTCTGTGCCAAGTGCCAGGCCACGCTCTTTTTAATATATTATGTTTCTTCATTTTATGTATATGAACTCTTGTTAAGTGTATCAATTGATATGTTATTATCTATATATATAAAAACCTAAGTGACCATTACAACTGGACTACCAGCCAGTAGCTATGACATGCACTGACCACCAGGGAGCAGATGCTCAATGCAGGAGCTGCCCCCTCATGGTCAGTGTGCTCCCACAGCCAACCTCTGTTGGGCGAGAAGGCCCCGATTGCCAGCCAGGCCGAGGGCAGGGCCAGGCCAAGGGATCCCACCCATGCATGAATTCGTGCACTGGGTTTCTAGTATTTAATATTTATCATTATTGAAACTATATTCTTTTTAGGACAACTCAATAGGATATCAATTTTTTTTGTTCCCGAGATGAGGAAATGAAAGCTTGGAGAGGTAGATAGGAATACAGTTTGTTGAATTTTCACACAGTGAATACATTCGCGTACCCACCTCCCAGGTCAGAAAGAGAAATATTACCTTCATGCATTCCCAGTCTCTACCGCAGCCCTCCTTCCTGGAATAACCACCATCCCCATCTCACACCATGGGTTAGTTTTGCCAACGCTGGTTATGAACCCACATTGGTCTGTCTCCAGAATATACGCTCCCTCGGCCACTTCTGGGTTCCTTAGATTTTTTCATGTTTGTCCAGAGCATGAATGCATTGCCCTGTTGTATTGGGACACAGCATTTGGCACCATCCTTGGTGGGTGGGTCTTATTATAACAATTGAATTGAACTTGCTTTTTTCTCAGGGTGAAGCGGGAGGGAAAAGTATGGGTCTAACTCTTGTAGAGGAGAAAGAGGAAGCAGCAGGCCTGGCTGCATTTGAAAAGGTCCTGGAATAATCTGTCTTGAATCTGCTCTGTGCTTCTTCCTTACCCTCGTGAACTGGTTGGAGAAAGGGAACATGTGTGGGAGGCAAAACGGCCAAACTCCATTCAGCTTTTGCTTCAGCTCTTGAGGGAGTTGTTTTTTCTTAATAATTTTCTTTTTTCACCATCTACTGGTTTGGAAAGGTTAAGGATGACCCCAGGGTAGGGGAAGATCTTTGTTGTGTAGTAAGGTCTTTGATTGCAAACAATGGTAAAAATAAGTTGAAGTTATATAGTGCGTTAGAATGTACGGAGCTCCTTCACATGCGTTGTCTGGTTCTCCCTTGCTACCAAATGAATTTATCTTGTCCCTCCTATTTACTACTCCTGAGGTTGATCTAATTTTCATGAGTTATTTTAATGTGGATTTGTGTATTACAAGATAATTTAATATCAGAAGAGGTATTTTCCGCGTGTTATGATGCATTTGAAAGTTATCCCTTCTGATTGTGTGCTTCTGATGGGCTCCTGAAACACAATGTTTAACTAACAGTAAGTTAACCCCTCCTATGTCAAGTCAAGAGTTGGGATGTCCAAGGTCACAGTGAGTTGGGGAAACAGATACTTAAAGTTTTAATATTATAATTATAGATATTAGTAGGTAGCTGAGCCTTATCTGGTAATTAAGCAGCTCCAAGAGAGACTCTAGGATGGAGAAAGGAATTGTAGGCAGTGGAAGGACCTCTCAGAAAGATAGCTGGCCTGAAAATGCAGGCTGTCCAGGGTAGTTAGAATGTAAGGTGGGTGCGGAGTGTGGCCAGAGGTCAGTCCAGAGAGGCCAGGCAGCGCTTTGTGTGTGAAGCACTTTGCCTGCCGTGTTCAGGAGTTCTGATGTGACTGGGTAGTGAGATCCTTTGGAGACTTTTAAGACAAGAAACGCTTATTTAGTTGTTCAACTAGTGCACGGAAAGTGACCAGAGGGAACGAAACACACATGATCATCCTTGCCTTCATGGAGCTTTCAGTGGAGCAGGGGCAACAGCAGTTAATCAGATTCTCGCATATCTTTATAATTACAGATGGATGAATGTTTTAAGTGGCAGGTGTGTGTCTGTGTGTGTATTGTTGGTTTGTTCTATAGGCTGGTGATATGGAGTGATATGGAGCAGATGGGAACTGAAGTCTCAGGGAGGGTTCTGGGCAGAGCATTAGGAATGGTAACTGAGGAGTAGATGCAAGAGGATGTGCTGAGCAACAGCCTTGGAAGAATTAACCAAAGTAGTGGGAAGAAAACGAGGAGATTTGAAGCCAAGAGAACAAAATGTTTCA
>NW_006286140.1:4362564-4378196 GCF_000327345.1 Myotis davidii
GTGTAAATGTGATGGTTTGTGAAGGGGAGAATCTGTGGGCAAGACCTTACAGGTGAGAGTGGTTCCCAGCTCTGGCTGCATATTGGAATTACACCTGCTACGTGCACGCTGTACTGATGAAACCTGAATATCTGGGAGTGAGGCCCAGACACCTGTGGTTTGTAATGATTCCCCAGGTGATTTCATTCTGCTGCTAAAGCTGAGCACTGCAGTGGACCAGGTGAGAAAAGATGAAGGGCTCAGAGCAGCGGGTGGGGGGAGAGGAGGACGGGGTGGAGAATTATTGCAATGTATACTAACCTGGTCCTGTGGGGTTTTGGTTTCAGATACTCCTTTTTTGTAGCGATGGGCTACCTGACGATATGCCACGTCAGCAGAATATACATCTTCCACTATGGAATCCTCACTACGGATTTTTCTGGGTGAGTATCTTAACTTGTGGGGGGAAGTCTGACCGCTGGCTTTGACCCAGCCTCTTGGGGTCTGGAAAGATCAGTGTGCACATCAGAATCATGGGTGCCTGGGTCAGTCAGTTGGCAAGACGGTGCTAATGCGTTTGAGAGTGAAGACTCCATTGCTCTGTAGGACTGTGAGCTCTGCTGCGTTGTAAGGCAGGGGTTGCGAGCAATGGCTCATGGGCAGAGTCTGCCCCACCACCTGCCTTTGTAGTCACGTTGGAACACAGCCAGGCACTTGCTCATTTGTGTGCTGTCTCTGGCTGCTTTTGCATGGTGAAGGTAGAGTTGAGTGGTTATGACAGAAACCACATGATCCCGCAGAGCCGAAAATATGTGCTATCTTGTTCTTTACAGTAAAGGTTTGCTGACCCCTAATCTAAGGTCTTAGCTCAGGGTTGGTGTTTATCTCTCCTAGTTATTGATACAGAAATTCTTCCATACTAGTTGATAAGTAACTGCTTCCTTAGCCTCTTGGGTGCCCCCTGGCTGCACGGCCACTCCCCACCAGATCCATCAGACTTGCAGCCGCTAGTAAGGCCATGTCTGGCACCAGGCCTTTACCTGGTGGGCCACCCTTCTCCTGATTGGTCACCTGGGAAATTATGGGATGGATCAGTGGAAATTGTATGCCCTTTGATGTTCGTTCAGGAACAACTTTTCAGGGCTCTTGAGGAACGGACGCGAAAGCCGAGTGATTCCGCACAGCACGTTGTGTGTTATCCACAGTATTTCCTTCGGAGTTCGGTTCTGTTCCCCAAGGGCAGTCCGAGGTCCAGGAGAACCCCAGTTCTCCCAGAAGGTTGAACTGCATTTCACTTGATGAGTGATTAGAGAGTAGGCAGTGAGATAAGGGGGTTACAACTCACAGTTCATTCCTGTGAATTTGCAAATGCGCATCTAACCCACCCCAGCGTGAAGAGGCTTAGGAAGGCGAAGGCTGTTGCTCTGGGACAGACACAAAGACGTTGCATCAACGTTTCCAGGGCTGTGGTCTGATCTCAGACTGGCTTTGCATGCATCAGTTCTTCTTACCCTCAGGCCTCTGGGTTTTACTGATTTCTTTTTGAGCTGTTCTCTTGCCACATTCCTTCCTCACTAGATTATGGAGCAGTTTTTCAATTTTTCTGAAACAAGTTCACAAACTTCTTTTTGTTTTTTAATGATACGTATTGCTAGCAAAATATGGAAATTATGGGAACAAGAACGATAACAATATAGCTGGGAAGTTGTAGCATTGAAAGTAATTTTTAAATGGTGCACAGACCTCTCCCTAGTGTTTATAAACAAACGTCAGTTTTTTGGTTTCACCCTAGAATCAGAACCATATCTTTACCCCTCCAATACTTAGAAGAGTTCCTGGTTCTTAATAGGTTTTCAGTAAATTTGTGAGTTAAAGACTCTAGTATTTGTCAGTCCTTTTTTTCAGTATTTCCAGAAGCCTCAATCAAATAGCCTCTCTAACCATTTGGTTGGGATATTGAATAAAAAACGTTGACTTTAGCCCAAAGTAGATTATTACTTGTTTCTCATCTACATAATTTTTCCTTTTTAAAGTACAAAGTGTATATTCATTCATTCCTTTCTGCACTGTGTTTGGATTCCCAGCATGCTAGGCACAGTGCCGAGGCCTGGAGACACCCAGGCAGGAGGAAGGGTATTCCAGCTGCAGGAGCACAGAGCTGAGAGACAGGTGCCTGGGGAGGTCCCAGAAAGCCACCTCCCTGACCCTTACCATCCACATCCCTGTGTCACCAGGTCCTGTCTGGTCAGCAGCCTGCCTATCAGTAGGCTCTATCCACAGCTCTGCAAGCCTGCAGCCACCACACTGGGCCACCACGTGTCTGCAGTTTCCCCAACTGGCCATCTTTCCTTCCACCCTGCCCCTTCTCTGGTCTGTGTTCTCTGTACAACCAATGAGGTTCTAGAATACCAAGCACATGATGAGCGGACCTGCCTCATCTCTTGTCATCTCCTACTCCCCCCCCCCCCCCCCCCCCCCCCCGAGTTGTGCACTACAGGTAGTAGCAGTGCCGAAAAGTGCCTGGTCTGCGCACACACGGGTCAGTCCACATCTCCCTGCCTCTGCCTTGCTCAGTCCACCAGTTAGAGGTATATTTATCATCCTTGTCTATGTGGAAACCTTTTCCTCCTTTTCCCAAATCCCAGTTCAAAGGTCACTGTTTTACAAAGCATTCCCTGATCGCTGTCCCCCTGCACTCCCCATCCCCTTCCTCCACCAGGCACTTACTGCATTTTGGACCTTGCACTGGGCTTTAATGGCTGGTGCTGCCCATTGCCTGTAAATCAGACCTATGGAGACCCTGGCGCCTGGAGTGTTTGTAGCTGCAGCCACGGGCTCTTCTGCTCTCACCATTTGATTTGCATGCTTATCTAGTGTCATCTGTGCTTATTCCAAGACGTGTTTATTCCAGTTTGTACTTATGTGTAAGCTGATTATATATGGAAGGAGGGACATGGTTTCTCTAAATCTAAGGTGGGTCCTTTGCAAAATCACCAAAGCAAGTTGAGTGTATTAAAGTAATAGCTGTTGAATTAAATGTGGGTGAACATGCTGAAAGGATGTGTGGAAGAATTATAAAAAGTAGGGGTCCTGCACTTGGATTGCTGTGGAGGCATCTTTGCTTTCTTTTACCCTCGCAGTCCATGTTAGAAGAAATGCGTCTGGAGATAGTAGGTGGGGGGTTGTGTGTGTGTGTGAGAGAGAGAGGCCGTCATTGAGCAGATCCAAGCTCCAAGAAAACACTTTGGTCCTACATCAAAAGGCCCGTTGGTGCATCATTCAGCAGGCACTGGTGGAGAGCCCTGCATGTGCCAGGCACAGTTATAGGAGACAGGAGTGAGCAAGACTGTGGAGTGAAGGTACCGTTATCGACTTCAGGTTTGTATAGGAAGTTTAAATGTGAGCATGCCATGGTGTACTGAGTTGATTAGTGTTCCCCCAAATTCATATCTCCCCAGAACCTCACAATAGGTCCCTATTTGGAAATAGGATCTTTGCAGGTGTAACCAGTTAAGATGAGGACCCACTGGAGTAGGGTGGGCCCTGAATTCATTATGACTGGTGTCTCTGTAAGAAGTCCCTAAGAGATGCAGACACACGGACATATGGAGGGAAGAAGGGCATGTGGAGATGGAGGCAGAGAAAAGAGTGAGGCATCTACAAGCTGGGAACTCCAGGGCCTGCTCTCAGCCACCAAGAGCTAGGAGGAAGCCGGAACAGATGCTCCCTCACAGCCTCCCCAGGAACCAGTGCTGCCAACACCGTGTTATTGGGCTTTGAGCTTCCGGACTCCAGACAGTGTTTCTGGTTCTAAGCCACCCAATTTGTGGTCATCTGTTCCGGCTTCTCTAGGAAACGGATGCACACTGTTTTGTGATTGCATACCTTTCCACGAGCTAGCACATCCCCTCCTCCTGATCCTGCAGCCACGAGTGCCTCCACTGTCCACATCTCTCCCTGTTCTTGTCACACTGACTCCTCCACTGAATATGTTCATAAAACCGTAAACTCTTGAATGATTGTTACATCACTTTAGTATAGTCAGAACCGTGGAAAGTTACCAAAGGAAAAATCAAGGGCATTTGTGGAGAACAGCGGTGTGTTTGTGACATGCTGCGGACTTGGGGTTTGACAGCAGGGGAGACGGAACCAGTTCCTGTCCCCTTCACTCGCAGCAGCAGAGCTGGGATGCATGTCCTCAAGGGGTGTTTGCTCGCTGGCATTTTCAGATCTCCTTGCATTGAGAAATCTCTGACATTACCCACAAAACTGGAGAATGTTTGAACTAGAAAGGACTGTTGTTAGGAAAAGGGTAAAAAAAATGTCTTCTACCTCTGAACTGCATGCAATTTAGTTCTCTATTTACTGAGTGGCCATACTATCCAGTTCTTGATGGTATGTCTTTTTTTTTTTGGAATTAAAATTTTTTTTTAAATTTATCTTTCTTGTTGAAAGTATTGCAGATGTCCCCCCTTTTAATTATAGGGCATTATTAAGCAGCATTTCCCCCCTCCCACCCTAAATGCACAGTGCCTCACTGACATAAACCCATCTTCTTGGATAATGTCCGTTAACATAAAGGGAGAGGTTCATAGCAGCCTGAAGTGGCGAGATGTTTTAAATCACAGACTTTCAGAGAGATTCTTCACTGGTCTCTTCTCATTATGAGCATGCAGGCGACCACAGGTGCTCCTTCACAGTGCAATTTAACACTGTCATTTCAGTTTAAAAATCTTAGGACTCCGTTGAGGAGTAAAGTAGTGTTCTGAAGTCGAACCTGGCTTTCTAAAGCGATCTGTTGTGGCAACTACTCTCTTTTGAGTGCACACACACACCTAAGTGCTTCTCACACTTCATCACACCTTTAGCATCAGAGCGCAGATAGGAATCGGATGGGACTGGGATTCAATTAGTGTTTGTGTCAAACAATATATGTTTTTAATTTTGAGGAACACATAAACTTGCTGTACTTTAGATGATTCTGGTGCTTGGAATTTTATCTTTCTGAACGTAAGCAGGTTTTCATGGGCTAGACTGGTGGTAACGGTGAGGATAACACACAAGGGACTCTTATTAGTGCTGCTAATCCAGTTTATGTCAATGTGTGTGGTGGCCAATGCCCCCCATGCTTTCTCTGTGAATGAGGCTATTAAAGATACCAGAGCATTTACTGATCTTCTGGGGGAAGCTCAGCAATTGCGTGTGATAAGGCTGGTACTTGATTCCTTTTTAGTTTGTTGATTGTGAACTGATTCTTCTTTGTTGCTCACAGAAAGGTTTTCTTCTGAGGAAAGCAGCAACAAGAACCCCCTTTCTCTGTAGGGCAGGCCGGAGTCAGGCAGACAACTGCTCTCCCACCACGTTGGCAGCGTGAGGTGCCCATGTGTTTTTGAAAACATTGTGAAAGGAGAACTCTTATACACTACTAGTGGGAGTATAAATTGGCACAATGCTTCTGAAAAGGCAATTTAGCCATAAAATTCAAGCAAGAATTTTTTTAGAAGTTCATATCCTGCAATAGGATAAATTCCTAGGAATTGAATTACCTTAAGGAAATCAAATGTATTCATAAGCATGTTCAACTGTTTTTAATAATAATGAAAAATTAGAAATCTCCTAAGTGGCTCAAAAGAAGTGAATGATTAAATGATGCATCCATTGAAAGTGATGTCTTCAAAGAATGTTTGATGATACTGGAAAATGCTTACACGATAATGGAAGGTAAAAAAACCACAAAACAAATACATGTATTAAGGTGCCATTTTTTGAATGCAGACACATTTTCTACATTTTTATGAGTGTAGAAAAAAGAGAGTAGAAGGAAGTAATCAAAATGCTAAGACAGTAGTTCTGAGGGGATTTCATTAATTTTTTTTTTAAATTTTATTATTTATTACAAAGGATATTACATATGTGTCCATTTTTTCCCCCCGCCCAATCATTAATTTTTTTATTCTTTTAGATGATTATAATAATGAGACTCCCTAAGTGTTATTTAAATATATTTGCATGCATATTTTGATGAACTGTAGCCTACAGGAGTGGAACAATAGCCACTGTGCTCCCTTTTACCGTATTTTGTTTCTTGTAAAACCCAAAAGAGTGGTGTCACTTGCCTGCGCTCCTGGTGGCGGAGATCATTTGCGCTTTTGCTCCACGGCAGAGGTTTTCTTTGTGACGACATCCTGATCACTCTATCTGACCAGCCCCGTATGTGCAAATAATTGGGTTCCCCATGATGGAAAAAAAAATTATTTGCGAACAGATTTCTGTATTTGATTATTTCATGCGTCTCCGTCAGGCTGCCACCAGCTTTTTAATAATTAGCGCATCACCTGGAATTTAGTTCTGAAGACACGAGCTCCCAGGTTATACAGAGTTTATTTGGCGAGTTCCTCTTACAGTGGAGAGCTGATGATTTTGTTGTTGGATGCCGAAGTACAGAGATGAAATGTTTGAGAAGAGGAGCGGAAGGGGTATAAGCCCATTCTCCTCTGATTGGCCCTGTCTGGTTCTACACGGATACCAGGAGCTCTGAACTGAGTCCCAAGGGGTTCCTTCCCTTCAGGTGCAGCACTGGGAAGCCAGTGGAGCTACTAGTATGTACACTCTTTGCTGTGACTCCTGGAGTTCCCTTCACCTTGGCATAGTTGAAAGGCATCTGGGAACATTCTACTAAAGCTGTAATGTCATTTAGTAAGAAATCCAGGGAGCAGCGGATTCAGCCAGGCCAGGAGCAGCAGGGAGGGAAGGCTGGGTCCAGGCTGTGGGGTTGGGACCCTCAGCCACTGGCTCCAGGCTGTGGGGTGCACAGTTTGCTTGGCACCTCTGGTTGTTGTGCACATTGCCGTCCCGGCCTAGGTTGCCGCAGATTAGAAGTTTGCTGCACCCGTGCCAGACTTCTTGCTAGCCTGGCTCCTCGCTTTCTTAAGTATATAAACGTCACCGTGGCTTTGTATTATAAACAAAGAAGTAATACAAATATAAAGTAACTAGAACATTTACTGTTCTTCTGAGGGAAGCTCAACAATTGCTGTGATAAAGCTGGCCCTGGATTCCTTTGAAGTTTGTGGTACAACTGATTCTTCTTTGTTGCTCACAAAGGGTGCAAATCAAGGTGCTTCTGAGGGCAGCAGCAAGGACTCTATTGTGTCTATGAGTTTCAGTTTTACATCCCACATATTAGTGAGATCATATGGTTCTTAGCTTTTTTCTGACTGACTTATTTCACTTAGATAATATTTTCTTTAAAAAAAATATTTCTTTATTGATTTCAGAGAGGAAGGGAGAGCGAGAAACATCAATGATGAGAGAGAATCATTGATTGGCTGCCTCCTGCACGCCCCCCTAGTGGGGATTGAGCCCGAAACCCGGGCATGTGCCCTTGGCTGGAATCGAACCTACGACCCCCCCAGTCTGCAGGCCGGCGCTCTATCCACTGAGCCAAGGGCAAGGATAATATTTTCAAGGTCCACCAATGTTGCTGCAAATGGCAGTATTTCACCTTTTCCATGGCTGAGTCATAGTCCATTGTGTGTATGTATGTACCACATCTTTATCCAGTTCTCTCAAAGGACATTTCCATTGTTTCTATGTCATGGCCACTGTGAATAATGCTGCAGTGAACATAGGGGTACATGTATCTTTGTGAATAAAAGTTTCAAGTAGAGAACCAGGAAAGGGATTGCTGGGTCATAGGATAATTCTATTCTTAATTTTGGATCTAAAATGACCTGTTGGGGAAGATCCTTGAATGTCAGATCCAGCTTGATGCTGGCCAGCCAGCTGTGTGACTGGTTGGCTCTTTTGATGGATGACTACATTATCTCATTGTTCCACCCTACCTTTACCAGCACAGAGAACTTAACCACTTTAGGTCCAAAGATTAAGGTAAAACAGGTAGGTTTTATTGAACTATTGCTCAAAACTGAATTTTGTTTAATGTTTTGAAGACTAAGTTATTTTTCTGTTGGGAGTTGGTATGGGAAATGGAAATGGATGAATGGATACCACTTCTGGTACCCTGCCTAACATCTGTATCAGGAGGCATGGCTTTTGCGGGGGTAGGAGAGGAGTGAGAAGTAGATAGCATTGTACTGTCTTTCTTTTTGCTCTAAACACATCTCCAACTGCCTGTTTTCCGTTAATTTCCCCCTATATTTCCTTATCTAAATTTTACTAATAATCTTTAGCTTGGGAAGAAAAAAATGGTTTTCTTTGGCTTTTCTTTTTTAATCATGAAAAGAATTCATGGGACAAAATAAAAGTGGTTCTTCCTCAACCAATCTGGACTCAGACCTTGATTTCATATTGGTCAGATGGTTCCCATGGATTCAAGTGCCGGGTGCCGGCTGACTGGTGTTTACAAACCCAAGGACAGGGCATTCTCTACAGGGGGTGGAAAATCCGAGTGCAGCTCAAGTTCTAAGGCCTCATTGTCCTTTTCTTTGGCTGCATCAAGGGACCTTTTTATGTCCTCCCTGCATTTGTAGTAGGTGCTTGTGGATGCTGGGTTTTGCATTTTTACAAAAAAAAAAAAAAAACAAAAAAAAAAAAAAAGAAAGAAAGAAAGCATGAGTTCCAGCCACAAACCAATAAGCATGTCTTAGATTGTGTTACATTTTTATTGGAATGCATCATGGATGGTATTTGAGTTTTATTTTAAAATATATTTTTATTGATTTCAGAGAGGAAGGGAGGAGAGAGAGATAGAAATATCAATGATGAGAGAATCATTGATTGGCTGCATCCTGCATGCCCCCCAATGGGGGATCGAGCCTGCTACCTGGGCATGTGCCCTGACCAGGAATCAAACCATGACCTCCTGGTTCATAGATTGACACTTAACCACTGAGCCACACTGGCTGAGCTGAGTTTTATTTTAAATTAGTAATTTCATGGATCTGAATCTCAGTAACTTGTGCAATGGAAGTTTGGCGCCTGATCTACCCATAAGTTTAAATAAGTTGATCAATGAAAATGTGTTCGGAGGGGACTTCCTCCTAGCAAGAGCATATGGCGCTCTTCCTTACACCCTTGGAGAAGTAAGCATGTGGGAGGATTCTAAATTCATGCCTTTCAGTGAGCGGGCTTTAGTTTGAGGATTTCAGATCTGCTTTTTCATAGGTCATCAGTCTGTTATTTGTCAGTGACCACATGGGTGAGATGTTTTTTATTTAAGTTGCTGGAAATTTCTCCAGATGTCTGAAACAGAAGCAGTATACTATGGAAAGTATCATCTGGATGATGGATAACAATATTTGATCCAGAACTGCTTCTTTTCCCAAAAAAGGAACTTTTTTTTTTTTTCTAAACAAGGACAGCAATATGGTTTTTCCATAAACCTAGTGGTGCCGGTTTCGTATTGAATAGTTGTTATTTATTGACGTTGATCTATTCATTATTACGAGTCGCATTGGTCTAGGTCAGTGGTTCTCAACCTTGGCTGCACCACGACCCTTTAATACAGTTCCTCATGTTGTGGTGACCCCCAATTTCATTGTTACAAATTGAACATAATTAAAGCGTACTGATTAGAAGCAGATGCCAAGATAGGAACAGAGTATGAGAGATTAATGGGGTGAATGCCTGGGAGGGGAAGTGGGGAGGCCACGCATGAGGCTGGGAGAGCCATCAGATCGAAAGCATGTCTGACCTGAGATGCGAGGGGAACAGAAGGAAGAGAGGTCTTGGGCTGCAGTGCTGTTCTGAGACAGTTTTTGCAAGTTCAATGGGAAATCCTTGAGCTGAAATTCCCCAGGGCAGAGGAAACCACGCCCTGTAGGGAGGACCGGGTCTGTGTCTGGAGGCCGGGGCTTTGAACAGATTCGGTGGCAGAACCAGAGGGCACAGCTGGAGCCGGTCAGCGATGCTGCCAGCGATGTGTTCTCCTGTAGGTGAACATTAGACTACCAAATGCCTTGCTGGACATGTGTCCAATCATGGAATACATTAAATTGAACCCCAGATAGAGGGAAACATGCTGTATTTCTACAGAGATAGAAAGGTAGGTTAATTTCTTGAGACATTTTATATCTTTGTTGATATCTATATTTTAAGGGCCTAAAAATAAATATATTTTTATGAATGAAATGAAATGTAGGAACTTACATGGTTTGCAAATTGCATAGGCACCAGAGAGTGTGCCTCAAATTTAAAAATTTTGTACTGGGCCCGGCTGTGGTCCTTCAGTGGTTGAGTGTCGACCTGTGAACCAGGAGGCCACAGTTCGATTCCAGGTCTGGGCATATGCCGAATTGCTGACTCAATCCTGAGTAGGGGGCATGCAGTAGGCAGCTGATCCACGTTTCTCTCTCGTTGATATTTCTACCTCTCTCTCCCTCTTCCTTCCTCTCTGAAGTAAATAAAAATATGCTAAAAAATAATAAAAATTATTTTTATTATTGTACTAGGATTTGTGCAAGGAAGAGTGGGATTTTTAATCTTGCCGGAGACAAAAGGCTTTAGGAAGAAAACTGTACTGCTTTGAAAGTTACATTAGAAACTCCCTTCCCTGTGATGCTTAAAGTGAGTCCCTCTCAAGAAAAACAGCTCTTGGCATTTGTTAGACATGGTGGGTCAGAGGCCTCATTGAATATCAAGTAGTGACTGCACAGGTCTGGTCTGGTCTGTGAGATCAATTTGATCTTCTAGGAAGCGTCCGGGGAGCCTTTATTTCTGAGCCCCAACTCTCAGTGTTCTGGAAAGGCAGCCATTTTTTCAATATAAAAGAGAGTCGTCACCTCAGTGTTAGCTCTGAGCACGTCTTGGTGCCTTAGCACATCCACCTCAGTGGCTCCCCTGTGTGCCACACCTTCCTCTCGCCAGTCCTGGCAGAGCACAGGTGCCCTTCCCTTCCCCAGTCAGACTCACTCATCTCTTAGCCTTATACGCAGCATTCAGAATCTTGTTTTAAACAATGGCCATTGGACACGGGGCTTTGGCAAATGAGATATAATGCTGGGTGTAAGTATTAAGATTTCAAAGTGTATTTCTTCGTACTTTCTTGAAAATGCTTTATCTTGTCAGTTTACATTGATAGTTTAAAATATATCATGCTTATTATGTCAAAGAGATGGAAAGTGGGCGTCAGAATGAGAAGCATTAAACAGGAAAATGGACTCAAAGTAGTGGCTAAGTGCAGTTGACACACATCACACTTGTGTCCTGGCCTGAGCTCAGGGCACAGAGGCTGTGTGGCATCTCAGGGTCCTTCCGGGGACACTGCTAGGGCTCAGCATTGCATATAAATGAGGCATCAGTCCCTGGGGGTCAGAGTTACCAATTCAGTAAGAAGCCGTAGAAGGAGATCAGAAAATCAGGATAAATTAAGAAGGGTGAAAGAAATGATGGGTGTTAAAGTAGTGGGATTTTATCTTGTCTTGGGCAAGAACAGAGCTACTAAAAGTACGAAACTAGGGTAGATATTGGAAAAACAGGTGCATTTGAAAAATTGTAGTTTTGTTGAGATATACAATTCATATACCATACAATTTACCCATTTAAAGTATACAATTCAGTGGGGTATTTTTTTGTGCATATTTGCTGAGTAAATTATAGAGTACAACTGTTCACCACAATTAAGTTTACATTTTCATTGCTCTCAAAAGAAACCTGTATGCATTAGCTATCACTCCTCATTTTCTCCCAATTCCCCAAGTCTAGGCAACTAGCAATCTACTTCCTTTCTCTGTAGGTTGCCTATTCTAGACATTTCATATGAATGAAACCATACAAAATGTGGCCTTTTGTGTCTGGTTTCTTTTACTTAGTGTGTTTTTAGGGTCCATCCATGTTGTAGCATGTATCAGTACTTTATTCTTTTTATTACTGAACTAGAGGCCAGATGCACGGAATTCGTGCAAGGAGCTTGGCCCTCGCAGCCCCGGCTTCATCTGGAGGGTCTTCCAGAAGGTCGTCTGGAAGGTTGTCTGGATGGTTGTTCTGCTGTTCAGTCTAATTAGTATATTAGCTCTTTATTATTACTGAATAATATTTATAGCATACTTTATTTATCCATTCACCAGTTGATGGATATTTGGGTAATTTTCCTTTGGCGCTGTTATGAATAATGTTGCTCTGAACATGTGTGTACAAGTTTTTGTGTAGACATATTTTTATTTCTCATGGGAATGTACCTAGGAGTGCAATTGCTTGGTCATATGCTAACTGTATGTTTAACTTTCTGAGGTACTGCCAGACTGTTTCTAAAGCAGTTGCACCTTTTAATATTCCCACCAGCAATGTACGAGGGTTGCAGTTCTCCACCTCCTGGCTAACACCTGTTATCTGTCTTTTTGATTCCAGTCCTTTTACTGCTTGAGAAATGGTATCTCATTGTGGTTTGATTTGCATTTCTCTTATAACTAGCCACTGTTGAATGTCTTTTCATGTGCTTATCACCATTTGTATATCTTTTTTAGAGAAATGTCTATTCAGATCCTTTGGCCATCTTTAAATTGGGTGTCTTTTAATTATTGAGTTGTCAGAGTTCTTTATGAATTCTAGCTTACAGATACATGATTTACACACATTTTCATGCATTCTGTGAAATGCCTTTTCACTTTCTAGATAAGGGGTGGGGAACCTTTTTTCTGCCAAGGGCCATTTGAATACTTATAACATCATTCGCAGGCCATACAGAATTATGAACTTAACAATTAGCCTGCTATATTTGTCAAATATTTAATTAACGCACCCCTAATGCCTGGGCAGGGCCAGACCAAATGATTTCATGGGCCTTATACAGCCTGCAGGCTGGATGTTCCCCACCCCTGATGTAGAGAAATAGAATTAAAGTTGCAGTGGCACTTTTGCTAATCTTGACTGTTTTCCATCTTCCTTTTAGGCCTCTGATGATTGTCACTCAGAAGATCACAACCTTGGCCTTCCAAGTTCATGATGGTGAGAAAAACATCTTTGATCCTTGCTCTGCGCCCACCTGACATTTTTCATATTCTGTACACCGTCCCAAATTAGACAAGTGCTGGAAGATCTTGCTATATATACCGTGTCCAAAATTTGTAGGCCTCTTAAATGATAGCTTTTAACTTTCCCAGCAATTATTTGTCATTTCCCTCCTGGATCTGTAGCCTAAATTTGCTGAAATATTTGCATTGAGAACAGTGGGTTTTCTGTTTACTTTTACAATGTTTTAAATTTAAGTTAAATTTTAAACATTTAACTTAAATGTTTAAGAGATCAGCCTGACCCTACCAAAAGCTGGGAGAGGAAGCTCTTCTCTTTGTATGAAAAATGGGGATTTTCTTTACTTAAACTCTTTCTAAAAATGGCCAGAAAATGTTATTTCCACTGTTAAAACTGGGTCCCAGGGAAGGAGAATGGCACTTTCACTGGCCGGAAGATGGGCTTAAGCGATGCCAGGTGCAATTAGTAAAAGGATAATCTGAGGATTTGTTCCTCTTTGGCAAATGCTTTCTGACGGCTGAAACGTCTTTATGTGTTGACAGGTTGAGCTGTACAGTCTCCGCTAGTTCTCTTGTTTCCCTTAAAGCTTGGAAACCAATTTCATTTTGACTCTGTGTGTTTCTCATTCATACTTAGTGACTTAGTCATTCTGTAGAGAACTGGGTAATTTTATACCAAGGATGGAATCTTTCTAGGACACTGATGGCGAACCTTTTGAGGTCGGCGTGTCAGCATTTTGAAAAACCTTAACTTAACTCTCGTGCCGTGTCACATATAGACATTTTTTGATATTTGCAACCATAGTAAAACAAAGATTTATATTTTTCTAAAATCACTTTAATTTCTGGGATTGCCAGATTTGTACTATTTGATGAGGTTGTAGAAAAAAGAGAGTGATTTTTTTTAAAAAACACTGCTTCTTACATTTTTTTGTTTAGTTTACTTTTGTTTTTTTATGCAGGCTTTTTGCCTGAATTTACTTTTGTTTGTTTTTTTTTAAAATATATTTTATTGATTTTTTACGGAGAGGAAGGGAGAGGAATAGAGAGTTAGAAACATCAATGAGAGAGAAACATCGATCAGCTGCCTCCTGCACATCCCCCTACTGGGGAAGTGCCCGCAACCCAGGTACATGCCCTTGATCGGAATCGAACCTGGGACCCTTCAGTCCGCAGGCTGACGCTCTATCCACTGAGCCAAACCGGCTTTTTGCCTGAATTTACTTTTGTAAGCATTCTCAGCTTATTTTCTGGACCATCCCTTACATACAGAACAATGTTTGTTTGCCTCTGTCTTTTTCTCTTGTGTGTGGGAGGAAGAAGTAAATTCTGGAACCACTCTCCCTTCTCTTAGGCTTGTTTTTGAGTTGCCTTTGTGATTGGTGACCATATCAGTCAGTCTTAACTGAATATACGGTTACTTTTTAAAATTTATTTTTATTATTGAAAGTATTACAGATGTCCCCCATTTCCCCCCTTTGACCCCCTCTGAGGCCTTCACTGCAGCTGTTGTCTATGTCCATGGTTTATGCATATATGCTTACTAGAGGCCTGGTGCATGGGCTTGTGCATGGGTGAGGTCCCCTCAGCTTGGCCTGCACCCTCTTGCAATCCAGGACCCAGCAGTTCAACCCTCCCCACCCCTCAGGAATATAGCAGTGCCAAAGCTGCAGGAGGCCAGGGAGGAGCCCCAGCCATGAGCCTAGCTTCTGGCTGAGTGGTGCTCCCACTGTGGGAGCACACTGACCACCAGGGGGCAGCTCCTGCGTTGAGCAACTGCCCCTGGTGGTCAGTGCACATCATAGCAATTGGTTGACTGGTCATTCCGTTCATTCGGTTGTAATGGTTGCTTAGGCTTTTATATATATAGATAAGTTCTTTGGTTAAATTATTCCTGCCCCCTCCCCTCTTCCCTCTGAAATTTCTGATGCTTATGAGATGACCCTCCAATTTCTTTGACACTCAGTTAACGTACATTTTATGGGAAGCACAGATGTGATTTGGTTGGGAGTTTTTCTGGCATGGATGAATTTTAAAGGAAGGAAAACCTCCCAAGAATTCTTTTGTGTCTTCCCTGCATTCAGGATTATGTTTCCTGTGTTTTGGAAGAGAAAAGTCCCTATTTCTTTCCTCATTACATTCCACACCCATGCGCTCAGCTTGTACCAGGTGTCTGCACCCAGCATTTCAGAGAGGTATTTACACTGGTGTAGGCTGCAAAGGTAGGCTTATGTCTCTCATGTAGCAACAAAAGTATATACAGCATAGTAAGGAGTGTAGGAGTTCTGGAGGGTGCTCTGTGATCCATGTCCTACTGTGTGAATTGACTTGGAGTAGCCCCTGAATTCTCCCCTCTTCATAAGAACCTGTAGAGACTTTCCTTACACATGGACTTGTGGGGTAGTGCTTTGATCCAGGGCATTTTTTAAAAAAAGGAAAGCTTTGATTTATGAAACAATAATTAATCACTTTTTTTCAGATGAGTTTTATAAGCTTCTCTTAAGATTAGTTATTGACTTCACTGAAAACATTTCTAAATGTTTTCTTTCTCATAGGACTAGGTCGAAGAGCGGAAGACCTGTCTGCTGAGCAACACCGACTTGCTGTAAAGTAAGTTAAGTTTAACAGTATATTCTTGAGTGCTTTGTATATCAGTATCTAGAGATCTTCATTTTTTAAAAATCCTCACCTGAGGATTTTTAAATATATATATTTAAAAATTAATAT
>NW_006286140.1:4378313-4422921 GCF_000327345.1 Myotis davidii
CTTTCTTATATGCTCTGACTGGGAATCGAATCCACAGCCTTTTTGGTGTACAGGATAATGCTCCAACCAACTGAGCCAGGGTGAGATCTTCATTTTTTAAAATATTTGCATATGAGCTTCACTATGTGTATGTAATATTGTTTATTTAATGAATCTGCTATTGATGGAGTCTTGGGTGTCTACCAGTCTTTGACTTTGCAAATGGTAAATGATGAATAGCCTTGTCCATAGGTCATTTCAGATGGGTTTGGGTAAAGCTGTAGGATCGACTCCCAGAAGTGGGATTGCTGGGCCAGAGAGTAAATGGGTCTGTGATTTTGTAGTTTTGCAGGATTCTCCTTCACTGGGGTTGTTATGTCTATTCCAGAATTATTTTTATGGGGCATGTGTCTCAGGTCCTCAAGAAACAGTTATCAATGCAAATTGGTATGATTAAATGCCGGCATGAAAAAAACATAGGAGGTAAAGCTGGAGGGAGAAATACTGGCTGGGGAGAGGAGAGAGGAGGAAGGCTGATGAAGGTGGACTCTGGCCAGTGTTGACATGCAGTAGAAAGGGGGTGGGTGTTCCAGAGGGAGGAGGCTATGCAAAGTAGGAGAAGAGCATATGAAAATAGAAATGGCCTGTGGGGTAGCATATCGGGGATGGTGGTGCAGCCCTGGCCGAGAGTTCCTACTAGAGAGTAGGAGGAGGAGATAACTGGGAGGAGCGAGAGGCTTCCAGGTGGTAAGGAGATTGAGTGCCTCGTTTCTTCATTAAGAATTTGAGACTTGGAACCAATGGAAGATCATTGGAAGAGTCTACTGAGTCAAGCTCTTTGCTGAGCATTATGGGTGTGTAAGTGCTATAGGCATAACCCCGGTGACTCGTCACCAATAGCATCTCACAAAGCCTTTCCCCACAATTCTGTCTTGCTGGAAGAGCATGCCCCTCCAAATGCCATGAAAGGACTACACACCATGGCTCCTGCAGACTCTTTTCCCTGCTGCTACCCTTGTCTATTGACCTCACGCCTGGATGCCAAAGCAGACAAGAGACTGTTACAGTGGTGTTTTTGTGTGGCTTCTTCAGGTAGAAACTGGTTCCACCCATCCTTCGTTTTGTGTTTATTTTAGTAATTGGGAGGGAGTTTTGCTATTTGGAAGCATCTCAATCAACTAACAGTAGGTTTGGATCCTCCCCACCTCCCCCCACCCCTTATCTTTATTACCTTCACCTTCCCCTGTAGAGGGCTAAGGTTGATGAGAAAGCATTTCCCAGCCTCAGAATTACGTTTGCTCTAGGCCCCTCCTTCCATGCTTATAGCAGTGACCAGCCAGCAGAGGGCACCATGGAGTGCTGCCTCCTCTCTGAGCCACTCACCTCATTAACTTTTCCTTTCAACAAGATTTCTCTTAGGCGAATTTTAGAGAAACAGAACAAGGAAAGATCCTGTTACGTTTAATAAACCGTAAAGGTAACACTTGTGTTTACGATTTGCTTATTTGAAAATATGAAAGAAAAATTAAAGATTGAATACTTTCAACCTTTTAAAAAAAACTTTATTTTCACAGAGTAAAACCCTCTTTTTTGGAATACCTAAGCTACCTTCTCAACTTCATGAGTGTCATAGCTGGACCGTGTAACAACTTCAAGGACTATATAGCCTTCATCGAGGGTAGACATGTACACATGAAGCTGCTGGAAGTGAACTGGAAGGAAAAAGGCTCCCACAGCCTGCCAGAACCTTCTCCCACTGTAAGTTTTTAGTGCCAGGTATTTACCCAGAGGCCCCAAGTATAGAGTTTTGCTGCCAGGGCTGACTCTCACTAATAATTGTTCTAATTCAAAAGCCAAGCTGTTTAACAGAAAGTTTGGCCAATAACTTTTCCCTCCATTTGTTTAAAATACTGATACTGGTATTTATTTTGCAGTTCTCTGTATTGGAGAAACAGATGCTTATTTCACAGAGCTGGTCATTGGCTGGGAATATTAAAGCAATCGATCCATTAGTCAACCAGCCAATATTTAGTGCCCACAATGTTCTTAGTACTGTACTAGCTAACACATTCAAATTTATGGGAGCTTTGTCTTTATGAATATAAATTAATACATAGCCAAAGGATAATATTCATAAAAGGTGGTGGTGGGGGAGGAAGTGGGGACCAGAATAAATGTGCTTTTTATTGGAGAACCCGCTTGTTTCCAGGGAAACCAGTTTTACACTGCCCAAAGCTTGGTTTTAGTGCCTTTGAGAGAGTTTAAGATGGTTTTTGAAATAATGTTTTAATTTTAATCTGAATTGTATTCATCTCAAAGTGGTCTACATAGGGTAACAGTGAACTTTACAAATATGGTAAACTTAGATAAACTATCCTATATTTAAGGGACATTTGTCGTTAATTAAAGGAATGGGGAAAATTGGATAAGGGAGAAAATCGGAATAATTTAAATATTTCATAAATGCTAAAATTTAGGCAAAATTCAGTATTTGAAAATTTAAGTGATTTATTAATTAAGCATGAATTTTCAGATGGTTTTGACACGGCTCCTCACACCTTCTAGTTCGTCAAATGTCTCAGCCCCAACTTGTTACTGAAACAACGTAGGAGTGAAGTTGGCGATAAGACACCAAAGTAACCACAGGTGTTTCCACAGTGTCTGTCACAGTAGTGCTTTGGTATTTCACATGCTTCTGCTTAGAAAATATTATTATTGAGTCTTAATGAATATCACTCTCTAGGACAGTGATGGCGAACCTTTTGAGCTCGGCGTGTCGGCATTTTGAAAAACTCTAACTTAACTCTGGTGCTGTGTCACATATAGAAATTTTTTGATATTTGCAACCATAGTAAAACAAAGACTTATATTTTTGATATTTATTTTATATACTTAAATGCCATTTAACAAAGAAAAAGCAACTAAAAAAATGAGTTTGCGTGTAACCTCTGACACGCGTGTCATAGGTTCGCCATCACTGCTCTGGGAGACTTGCATTTTTGTGCACAGACAAAGTGAAGTGGGGAAGTTATGTTTTGGCTAGAGACACATTGATGGGAGGGGCTGGCACCCATGAGCTAAGTGGGGGGACTGGTGCCCCATCAGTGGCTAAGCGTGGTGAGCATTTAAGTGGGAGCCAGACACTGTTCTCGGTTCCTTATATTCATTCCCTTAAAACCCAGCCCACCCTCTGGGGGAGGTGCTATTACTATCCCTTTACTACAGTTAAGGCGTCTGTTTTTATAAAGTTGGAATTATAATTGTGTTGATGTGAAATGACATTCCCTGGAATACCAGGAAAACTGGGCAAAATCACTCCATCAAGAGGAATTTAAAATGTCAGTACATTCCCTGACGGTTTGGTACAGTGGTTAGACCGTTGGCCCACACACTGAAGGGTCTCAGGTTTGATTCCCGTCCAGGGCATGTATTTGGGTTGCAGGTTCGGTCCCTGGCCCTGGTTGGGGTGGTGTGGGGGAGACAACCAGTCCATGTGTCACTCTCACGTCGATGTTTCTCTCTCTGTCTCCCACTCCCAACCTTCCACTCTGTAAAAATCACTGGGGGAAAAAATATCCTCTGGTGAGGATTAGCAAAATAAAATAAAATGTCAGTACATCTTAACCTCAGAGTGGGCTACATTTATCCTTCACACGCACAGAATCTTCCGAACTAAGCTCTGTCCTCACTGCTGGCCATTCAAACCCATTTCCTTGGCTGCTGGCTACAGAAGTGGAAGGCAAATGACTATTTCTTTCGAATGGAAGACTGCCGCCCTGTAGTACCTGTTTCTCTTATGTTTTGGGTAATGAAACCATCTCTCCTTCGTTGGTAGAATTTGCTGGTAAAAGTTTTGTTCCATTTTAGATGCATTCAGTCCTCAAGTGTGAAGTGTGCTTTGCATCTAAATAGAGCACCGTGCCCGTCATGCCATTTGTGCTGTGAGGAAAAAAGCCTGTCACCACTTTGTCAGGGACGTGGCCAGAGCAGCTGTCCGAACAGCTTTGTTCTCCACGGGCCCTCGTCAAACTGTCTTCCTCCTACAGGATCTTCTGAGCGATCCCCTGACTTTCTCTCCTCATTTCAGGGAGCGGTGATCCACAAGCTGTGCGTGACCGGCGTGTCTCTCCTTTTGTTTTTGACGCTCACGAAGACCTTCCCGGTCACCAGCCTGGCTGATGACTGGTTTGTTCATAAGGCAAACTTTCTGACGCGGCTGGGCTACTTATATGTTGTCATGCAAGCCTCAAAGCCCAAGTACTACTTGGCCTGGACGTTAGGTAAGTTTGATGGAGTGGCCCTAAATAAAGGAGGGGGGGAAATGACACTGCTTGTATGGCTTTGCCAGAACAACAACTCAGATCACCTAACCAAAAAAAAGCCCAATACGTAATGGGAAGCAGTGGAGTCAGCGTCATTTTCTGCTCCCCAGGGACCTCTCCTCTTTGCCGCCATCATAAACCCGACTGTACGTGATAAGGAAAAAGCAGTCCTGGTTGCGGTTTAAACCCAATGTTATTAACAGATGATTCGCCTAGGAAGCTGCTTCTCCCCCCCAATCAAATGGCCATTTGGTGCAGTGGGAGGTGAGGGGAGGATTCCAGAACGACCTGGCTTGCTTGTAATTTTTCTGGGCTGTATACAATGCTGGAGTCACATTAATGTGACCCACACATATGCCAATTTAGGTTACACTTTTAAAGAAATAGTTGGTTAAGCTTTATGCCTTGGAGAGAAGCTGACTTCAACTGTTTTTTTTTTAAGGTAGAAAGTTCAACTTAATTTGGTTTTAACACACTTTTTCCTTTCCCTGTTATGTAACTTAGTCAGTACTAAGTTTTTCTCTTCTTTTCAAACAGTTTTAGACTGGAAAAGTTTACAGCTTAGCTGCAGGGAGCAGTACACCTTCCATTTACTTACCAGGAATGGTAAAGGGCTTTGACAAGGCACGGCCGCTGTTGTGTTTACATCGGGACCTGTTCAAGAATGGGAGTTAACCTCGTAGCTGATGTCCCAGAGCAGTGACTGTTTATAAAGCTGAGTAGGTTATTAAACTCAGATCCCAGTGCTTAGTCCATATTTCATGAGTGAGGGCGTGGCAGTACTGAGCTCCTCTTTTCTCATTTTATGCTCCAAGATTTTAATCCCAAGGTGTAGCTACTAAATTATTTTTTTCATTTATTATTTTCATTGTGGTAAAAGTATACATAACAGAAATTTACCATTTTTACCATCTGTCGTGTGCAGTGTAGTGGCACTGAGTTCATTGAGGTGCAACCATCTCCACCCTCTACTTCCAGAGCGGCTCCCATCACCGCAAGCAAAAACTCTATCCATCAAGCAGAGTTAGCTCCCCAGCTCCCGGTCCACATTTTTTTAAGGGTCATTGTTCAGGGAGAAGTTTGATCCAAAATAGTATCTATGTAACATTTGGCCAGAGAACTCTCACTTAGAGCTTCTTAAAATTCTGTTCCTTGTCACATTCAGTTTAATTCAGGGAGTTCTTGTTGAGTACCATGTTCTGTGCTACGAGGCATTCAAAAATAAGACATGTTTTCCATCCTCAAGATTGTCACACTCTGTGGGAACACAGACGTGGGCACCAACCAGGCAGTTCACATCAGGGGCTGTCCCAGGGGTGGGCAGAGGAGGTGATAAATATGGTCATCAGTCTCCTTGTATCTCATTCCGTTTTCTGCAGTTGCTTTATTATCTAAAAGTCATTTCCTTAGTAGGTAGGCTTTATAAAGCATGTCCCAAAATTCACGCAAGAAGTAATTTTGATAGAAAACACAGGTTTATAGTTAAAAATTGTAAATTTTTTTTATTGAGGATTTTGGGCTGGAGGCATCATCGGACCATTCTTCTTCGAAAATGCGGCTGCTCAGGCAATAACAAAAGAGTGTGTATGTGCCACCAAAGCCGTGGAGGCCATTTACCCGATATGCTATTCCATACATAACCCTATACTGTACACTTTATGAATCAATAAAAAATTTACAATTTTTAATTATAAACCTGTGTTTTCTATCAAAATTACTTCTTGCGTGAATTTTGGGACATACTTTACTATTACGGTTGGAACTTTACTTGGAACACCAGGCTATTTTCCTATGTGAAATTGTATTTTCACTTTGCTCTCACCTCAATGCACGCATGCGTGTGTGTGTGTGTGTGTGTATGTGTGTGTGTGTGTAAGATTGAGAGAGAACTGCTCACTCCCTTTACAACCTTCTACTTCCTCACTTGTCCTCCTTTTCTCTCTCCTTTCCCTCCCCTTCCACTCCCACATTCTGTATCTCAGGGTAATGGGCTGGCTTCTGGACTGAATCAGCTCCTGCTTTAAGGAGGAAAGGAAGGCCATTCCATGGCCTCATAGGGAAAGTCTAACACGAGGTGGGTTGTGCTGGCGGGTCTACGTGGGGAGGGGGTCCCAGGGAACGGGGTGCCTGGCACTGTTCTGTGCTGTGGGGAGCTCCCCAGCTTTTTGGAGTATAGAATAGCTTTGTGGGTAGCTTTCTCTGGGGACTTGGCTCTTTTTCTCCTCCCCCCCCTTATCTTTTTTTGGTAGCTTCCATAGAACGCTTTGTTAATGTGTATGGCCTCAATCTGAAGTTCGTTACAGTTTAGATTGCGTGGGCTGGTCTGCAATTAACCTGTGTATTATTTATAAATAAAGAAGCAGTGAATAGTATGACAGGGAATATTTAAACTGCTTAACTGAATAATTGTTTTATCCAGCTGCTTAAAACACCATTTACATATAATTGATGTACTAATTATACATGATTATAAATCTAATCCTTAAAGTTGGCCTCTTGATGGATCTTAGCTGAGCTACACTGCATTAGCCTAGTTCTAGTTACTGTTTATATTGAAATAATACAGCTATTTTCTTTGGATTTAGTGTACAATTCTGTCCTCCCCAAGCCCCCTACTAATTAGTGAGACTCAACTTTAGCCCAGGCTGTGTTCTAGAGATCACAAACCATAAAATATGGGTGTCTGAGTTAATTTATCTGTAATGATGTACTGGAGTCATGTACAATATAAAGCCAATTTTCAACATCCCTTTAAAATAGGTAACATTATTATAGCCATTTTATACTCAAAAGAATAGGTTTAAGAACTCGCCCAAGGCCCTGCATTTACTCTGATCCCGAAGTGGAGAGAGGAACCTAGGAGATGTACCCCCAGAGTCCGCCCCTCACCACTGTGTTCACGCCGTTGTGAGCTGTATTCCGTGAGAAATGCCTGTAGAGTGATTTATAGAGCCCTAAAAGATAGCAAGTGTGTTCGTGCGCAAACACACAAACACAGGATAGTTATTCTGGTCTTTTGAGATCAGGCTGGTCAGCCAGAGCTGAGGCTGGAGGTGGGACAAGGCATTCAGGGGTCCCAGCACGGCCGGTCCAGTCCTGTTTTCAGTTGTCAACACAGGCCTCCAGGGCTCTTCCCCCAGGATTAGTTTATCTTCTGGCCTCCACACATCTGTGCCCACACAGTTAAAACTATTAGCTTCTTAACTGGCCCACTCTTGCTTTGCTTTTCCACTGAGCTCCCATCCTGTGGGCCTGGGAGACTGACGTAGCAGGACTCAGCACTCTTCTCCTCTCTTCTAAAAGAAACCAGATGGTTTTACGGCGAAGCCGAGTGTAAGATAAGCAACGTCAAACCATCAACTATGCAGGAGACAGAGCAGGGTGTTCTCCTGTAGAGCAGCCTTCAGAAGTCCCTCTGGAGCTGGGCCTGAATTGTAGACCCAGAGGAACGGAGCTGTACGAGAGGGAGGTCTTCTACCTTCTCCTCCCGATCGCAGGCTCTACCTGCCGTGCTGAGCTTTCATCAGTTTTATTACCGTATTTTCTTTTAAAAAATAACCAGTGAACTTGAAACAAGACAACTGGATGAGAGGATGGCCCTCTTGGTCACTGTAGTAAAAGTATATTGCTTTCATCAGGTCTTTGTTTACAGAAAGCATTTCATTAAAGGAGTTGATGAGCATTGCTCCCTGCAAGGGACCTTTCCTAGGGTTCCGTGAAGTCACCTAACGATGGTAACAGGAGCTTTCAGAGGGACTTATGGGTGGGACGGCTTTGGTATTGTGTCCACGTGTGGTCTCCATGGCAGCTGGCCCCCGACTCACATCTCTAGCTCTCTCCTTCTTCTTGTAATCTGAACGTTCCTAACTGCATCTCAGCAGCCCCAACTGATATCCTTCCAGCCTGTCACGCTTCATACGTTCGGAATGAGCTGCACTTTCCTTTTCAAAGCTGGGTCTCCCGACGCAGTGCTGTCTACGCGTCTGATGACAGCTCTTGGACCTCAGTTACTGTCCTGCCGTCTGATGACAGCTCTTGGACCTCCACGGGTCCCTCGTTTCTTCTTCCCGTCTCTGCTTCTGAGCTTAAGTGTATTTTTCCCTTCTTCCCTTTCTCCTCCCATATCCAGCTGGTCACTAATCCTCCTGTATCTTGCTTCGTTTTGGTTCTCCCTTCCTCTCATCCCCATGTTGTATTCTATGAGCATCTAGTGCCCTTCTTCTTACCTCTCAGGTGCTCACTCACAGCCAGTGAATGAATAAAAGTGAATAAAAATTGAGGTCACCAAAAAGCCAACCATGTTTCTCCGATTCACCATGGCACCAGGCCCTGTAAATCTTTTTGGTGTCCTTTCTGAGGACACTGCCACCTACCTCTCAGTCTTAAAGCGAGACAGATGTTGGAATCCTTTAAAGCGACCATGTGACCTTTGTTCCGTATCCTAACGTGTTGTTTTGAAAACCACAGCTGATGCCGTGAATAACGCAGCTGGCTTTGGGTTCAGCGGAGTGGATCAGAACGGAAATTTCTGTTGGGATCTGCTTTCTAACCTAAACATCTGGAAAATTGAGGTGAGTCTTTTGTGCTTCTGAATCCAGCTGCGATCGCGTATAAAGCAGTGGTTTACGTTGAGTGCAGTGTCCAGGGGTCTTCTTCGTCGATGTGCGCGGAAAACTGCTATAGGGAATGCCAGGGCCAGCAGTCTCTGGGACTTGGTGCATCTGGGAATATTTTTCCTCTTTGTTTTGTTTTCTTTTTAAAAGATACTTTCTTGATAGTTTTAGTGGTTCAAGGAATAATTACACAAGAAAATCTGAAAAAAAGAGCCAGGAAAATCTTTTTTTGTTGTTTCCATCCCTGTGCTTTCAACTTGAAGTACAGAATCCATTTTCTCTTGTTCACATTCTACTTCCTTCAGTCAAGAACACAGACTGGCCCTAGCCGGTTTGGCTCAGCAGATAAAGCATGGTCTGCTGACCAGAGGGTCCTGGGTTCCATTCCGGTCAAGGGCACGTACCTTGATTGCAGGCTCCTCCTGGGCCCTGGTTGGGGCTCGTGCAGGAGGCAACCAATCAATGTGTTTCTCTCACATTGATGTTTCTCTCTGTCTTTCCCCTTCTCTTTCACTCTCCCTAAAAATCAATAGAAAAATTTCCTCAGGTGAGGATTAACATCAACAACAACAAAGAACACAGACGAAGCCTCTGCATTTAGATTTCAATTTTACACGTGCTCTTTGTGGTTCCTTTGGGAACAGTGATAATCCAGTTGTGTTTCGGAAGAATTGCCATAGCACAGAGCTTCCAGGCCCCCGGAGGCAGTGCAGTTTTTCTCTTTCTCTGGCTTTGCGCTCCTGTGTCTTCATCATTGCAGGTGGTCTCCTTGGGGCCATGTCACTTGGCTTCCTAGGCCTTGTCAGCAGTCAGAGCTGACAGGAAGACCACGCCGCAGACCCTATTCCCCTGGCAGCGGGATGGAGTAGGGCATGGCTCTCTGCAGGCAGAGTGTTGGTTCTTCCGCCAGGTGACTCGGGTTTGTGGCTGGAGGGGATATGTAGACAGAGCAAGAAGCCAGGGCTGTGGAGAGTTTCCACCTGCTACCCACGCTGGGTGGACACTAGGCCACAAGAAGCCTTGTGGGGCCGGGGGGGGGGGGGGGGGGGAGGGTGGATACCTTCCACCTTCTTGATGCCTGAGTCTTCTCTTCATCTTCAAGGGACAAGCTCCAGCCTCCAGAACAGTGGTTCTCAACCTGTGGGTCTTGACCCCTTTGGGGGTCGAACGACCCTTTCACAGGGGTCACCTAAATACATCCTGCATATCAGATATTTACATGCAGATTCATAACAGTAGCAAAGTTACAGTTATGAAGTAGCAACGAAAATAATTTTATGGTTGGGGGTCACCACAACATGAGGAACTGTATTAAAGGGTCGCGGCATTAGGAAGATTGAGAACCACTGCTCTAGCACAACCTTTCTCATTTTCAGAAAAGCAACGTAGATAATCACCATGCTTCTCGTTCTTATACAGATGATGTCAGAGGTAGTCTGAAGGTGTTATGGCTTGCCTCCCTATTTCCACCAAAATTCTTCTCTCCCTCAGAACTCTGGGACCACTGCTGGCTGCTGTGGGTGAATGTCCTTCACAGCGGTTCCCTCTGACCTCCGGCTGCCCCCCAGGTCCTCCACTGTGCACACAAAGACAGTCATTTCACTGGGCATGTGTTCAGGGTGAAGGGCCAACTTATTAAGTTACGTATTTGTTATAAAGGAGAACCAGAAGGAAGAACTTTGCATTTTTAATCGAGTTGATACAGAGGAAAGAGCTAAAGAAAACCAAGGAAGTCCAATTTAGTTAAGGTTCCTACAAGCTGTGTGTATAACATTTTATTAGCCATAGAAGATAGGGATACCTAGAAGTCCTTAGGGTTTTGAAATAAAAACTCATAATACAAAATCTTTCTATTAACATCTATTGATGAGCTCTCTTCTTCTCTCCTCTTCTTTCTTTCTAAACATATTACATTAGGCCACTGTGGGACCTAGGATTTTCTTATGGTTGAAACAGAAAAAAGTGGCAGTTGTACTTTCCACCTTCATTAGGCATCTGGTTCTTGAATGTTTGTTTCATGCTTTCCACCTCCAACCAGCCTTTGATAATATCGTTGTTTTTTTTTTTTTTTATGAGGAAACCTTTTTCATGGCTTGTTTTGGAATGTGTCTTCCTCAGAGGTTGATTTCTTTGTGTCATTGCCAGTTTGGTGATATTTCTTTCTTTTCTTTTCTGTATTGTGACTCCTTCATGTGTAAAATCTCTCACTATTCTAAATACAATGGGAAGCATTTGAACCTGTGCAGCTGTTTGTAGAATAACTTCACAAGACTGACCTAGTTTATAGAAGGCAACACAGTGAAAAGGTGACGATAAAATTGCAGCTGTCTCCATAAAGGCACTCAATTCACACGATTAAACTTTTCCTAGGGCAAATCCCCTTTTAAGGTATTTAGTTTTAAAATTCAGATGACTTAAAAAAATTTTTTTAAACCAGAGAGGATGGAAAACCCACAAAACGTTCCTTCAAGTTTTCCTATAATTTGAAAATAAATTGAGAAAAATTGAGACTTTGCAAGCCAAGTGTTTGTCAGTCTCATAAACATCAGGATGTTCCTGCCTTCAGTGGAACAGCTGATGTACTCTTGACCGACTAGTCACTAGTGAACCAGCACATCTGGTCTGCTGCCAGGGAAATTCTGGGGAGGACTTTCCATTACTTGGAGTATTTTTAAAGCTAATGATAGGTGTTATTTTCTTCTTTTCAGACTGCTACAAGTTTCAGAATGTACCTAGGAAACTGGAATATTCAGACAGCTACTTGGCTAAAGCGGTAAGAAAAACAAACACGACCTCATTCCTCACAGCACTGGGATATGTTTAGATGGGAGTTGTTGGATGAACAGCAATAGTAGTATTGTCATCTGACACTTTTGTTTTGTATGAACATCTATGCCCTCTAAGTAAAAAAAAGTAGAAATATAGTGATTTGAGAAGATCAAATAATATGGCATGTTTATTTATTTTTTTAAATGTTTTTTTTTATATTTTATTGATTTTTACAGAGAGGAAGGGAGAGGGATAGAGAGTTAGAAACATCGATGAGAGAGAAACATCGATCAGCTGCCTCCTGCACATCTCCCACTGGGGATGTGCCCGCAACCCAGGTACGTGCCCTTGACCGGAATCAAACCTGGGACCTTTCAGTCCGCAGGCTGACACTCTATCCACTGAGCCAAACCGGTTTTGGCGTGGCATGTTTATTTTAATGTATCAGACAATTGATCCTGCCATTCCTATGTACCAGGCACTCATTTAATCGTATGAGATGTTGGTGTTATTATCCCCATTTTGCAGATGAGCAAAATGAGGCACAGAAAGGTTCTGTAACTTGCCCAAAGTCACACAGCTAATGAGTAATAGATAAGAGCCCAAGCAGACCATCTGTAGAGCCAGGCTCTTAACCTCTGTGCTGCGCTACCTCTAACCTAAAGGACAGCCTGTTGATCAGACGTCAAAGACAGACACTGTCAGCATTTAACCACTGAAATCCTGGTATTTATCCCTAGCATTGAAAGCTTTATCCTACCTCAGATGTTTGTGCTTTTAAACTTTGTATTTTTATTGCTATTTCTGTTTCCTTACACATTCCAAAATTAAAAACATAACTTATTATGGAACTGATAATATGTTATCCGGGGTAATATGCTATCCTTGAAACTCTAGCTAGTGAATATTCCTATCATATAAGTGCAAGGAGAGTATAGAAATGCGAAGCTGTAGATTCTGCTGTTGGTAAGTAGCATTTTTCTTAGGTGAAAACAAGTGACAATGTATAGTAATTCCCCCAAAGTAAGCTCCCACAGTGTTGTCTGAAAATTGATCTAAACATGCAATTTTTGCAAATTTATCCTTAATATTATTGCTATTAATTTTGCAAATAATTTTGAATATTGAGTAATCCCAATGTGCCAAGAGTTTTAGTCTCCATTAGGAGTTTGTTTTAAGATGACTGAACATATATGTATCCACATAAAAAATGAAAAAAAAATGACTTGATTTATAAAAAAGATAAAGAGGGTAAGAAACAAGTACCTATGCAAACTATTCCTCATTTTAAGAAAGAAACATTATACAAATGGGTCCCAGTCCTGTTTTTCTCCCCAAATGCATTGTTTTTCCACGAAGAGGGAGCCATATCCTTAGTTTGGGTTTAAACCAGTTACCTTTGACAATCCATATAGTGCAGGATTGGTGTTAGCTGTTTGAGTTTCTATTTTATGTTCCATTTGGGTCCTCTCGTTTATTAAACCTTGCAGTGGCCCCCTTTCAGTGCATTGGCAGTTCTCAGACTGAGCTTGGGAGAAAGCCCCCTGCTACTCTGTGTTAATAATCAACAAAGACGCCAACGCTCTCCCGGGTGTTTTGCTGACAATTTCTCAATCCACACACTATCACTCTTTAAGGCAGCTTCATGGATTGAAATCCAGTGGGCACAGTGAGAACTGAAAGGCCCTACAACCGACACTTTGATTTTGGGCTGGAGTCATTCCCAAATGAGGTGAAAAAGATTGCAGAGCTGGTTATGGCACAGGGGCTAGGCTGAAAAGGCAAATTAATTTACACTAAATGAGGATATCTGCTTCTAAAGAACCGTATCCTGATCCCAAGGTTTTCAGTGCCAATGGCACTTATTTATCCATAATTATTCCTGGTAGATTAGATCATTGTTGGCAGGGGCTGACCAGAGCCTGACCACTTGGATTTTTATTAGATACTAGTGGCCCACTGCACGAAATTCGTGCACTTGGGGCAGGGTCCCCCAGCCCGGCCTGTGCCCTGTCACAGTGCGGGATCCGTGCGAGCCATCTCTCCAAAGAGGTAGGCCCTGCCCACCCATCTGGGGCTTCTTGATGGATTGCCCCAAAGAGGCAGGCCGGAGCTGGGGTAGGCCGCGGCAGAGGCCTCTGGACCCCAGTGCAGGTGCACGGAGACTCCTGCCTCAGCCCTGCCCCCAGCGGGCCATGGCGGAGGCCTGCGGACCTCTGTGTGCCTCAGGACCGCCGGCTCACGCGCTGTAAGTCCTTGCCCACCCGCGCCTGCTGTGCACCTAGCCTACTGACCGGTTGTTACTGTGACGGCATCTTGGCCAATTTGCATATCACCCTATTATTAGATAGACTAGAGGCCCAGTGCACTAGGGTGGGGTCCCTCTGGGTCAGTGATGGAGAACCTATGACACACGTGTCAGAGGTGACACGCGAACTCATTTTTTTGGTTGATTTTTCTTTGTTAAAAGGCATTTAAATATATAAAATAAATATCAAAAATATACGTCTTTGTTTTACTATGTATGGTTGCAAAGATAAAAAAATTTCTATATGTGACACGGCACCAGAGTTAAGTTAGGGTTTTTCAAAATGCTGACACGCCGAGCTCAAAAGGTTCACCATCACTGCTCTGGGTGGCCTGCAGGGATTGGGCCAAAACCCATAGTCCAACACCACCTGCAGCTCCTGCCTGCTGCTCCTGCTCATCCCGACCCCACTGTTCTTGCCGTGGGCTCACGTCCAATCAGTCCCGATCGGGAGAGGCTCTCCAGCCATGAGCTCTGCATCTGGGGCCCTCCCAAGGGGAGTGGCCTGTGGGATCGGGCTGAAACTGATTCTCCGACATCCCCTGAGGGGTTCTGGATTGCGAGAGGGCACAGGCCAGGCTGAGGGACCCTACCGGTGCATGATCAGGCCGAGGAGGGATCACAGGAGGGCTCCCAGGGCATGTCCGGTCCATCTCACTCAGTCCTGATCGGCCGGACCCCAGCAGCAAGCTAACCTAGCGGTTAGAGCATCTGCCTCCTGGTAGTCAGTGCATGTCATAGCGACTGGTCGACTGGTTGACTGTCTGCCCCCTGCTGGTCAGTGCACAGCATATCGACTGGTTGACCAGTTGACTGTCTGCCCCCTGCTGGTCAGTGCCTGTCATAGCAAGTGGTTGAGCATCCTTAGCATATCATTAGCATATTATGCTTTGATTGGTTCTGCCATTCGGTCTATTTGCATATTACCCTTTTATTAAATAGGATGGAATAATGGGGTCAGACCATGTACTTCTGTGGAGGTTAAAAGTTCATGTGAATTGCCTACCTGATAGTGTTCAAGAAAACTCGAGTTCAGGCTGCTTAGACTACATTGCAAATCCCTGAATAGGGTTAGGCAGGCAGGTTGTCAGGAATGGAGCAATTGATGTCTGTAAAGTCTGATTCGAAAAGATGCCAGTGTAGCTGGAGGTTTCTGGTTTGTTTGACCTGTGACTGGTCGTGCCTGCCTCTCTTCACAGAGTGTGCTACGAGCGTGTCCCCTGGTACCCTACAGTGTTCACCTTCATCCTGTCTGCCCTGTGGCATGGTGTCTACCCTGGGTACTATTTCACCTTCTTAACTGGAATCCTCGTCACAGTAGCAGCCAGGACGGTAAGCTTGCTTTGGTTGTGGGGTCTTTTCCTTAGGAATGTATGTTGTCATTTAGTCCTATTAGGAGTCGGGAGATGAGAGGGTAGGAGTGATGTTTTGAAAAAAAATCAAACAGAAGTCTTTCCATTAGAGAAATACTTCAGTATCTAGGAGGTTGTGGTCATCAAATGGTTTATCATTTTATTTTCACATTATTTACAGAGTGTGTTTGCAAAAGAAAAGGAATTTTAGGAGCACCGTTTAGGAACTTAAGAGATGAAAACATTTTAAATCATTAAAGGCTGTGAACATATACAATCTACTATTCACAGGTGACAATGATTATTAATTAATGTAGGCTTTGTAACACTTCATTTCACTTATACTTCACTTCATTTCTCATTTCATTATCCTAAGCCCAGAAATAATTCAGTCTGTAAGCAGCCAGTAAAATCACAGCCACAGGAACTGTGTTCTGTTGGAGATTGCTCCAAACTCTCATTTGCTGATCCAATTGAATTAGTTTGTGTAAAATCCTTTGGATTTTATAAATTTGGTTCTCTAGGTTTTTTGGGAAGTTTGTCCCTAGACAGTTCTACATTTTGCTGGCAGTAGAGCAGGATAATAAAGGAATAAAAATAAGCCTTCTCTCAAAGAATGAGATGAATATGAAATAAGTAACTGCAATTCAGTATGCTCTAATTATCAGATACCGAGTTTTATATTTGATTTTATTTCAGCCTATGATAATGATTGTGGCCTTTCTTGTTCATGTGCCGACAGCTTTAAATGACATTTGTTGAACTGTATAAGCTATTCACTTTTCCTTTAATGTATCTGTTCTATGAATATTTTAGGAGCCCTACTTCAGTGTTCTAGGTGCTAAGCTACTGTAGTGAGCAAAAACAAGAGGTCCCCCCTCTCCCAATGGAAATTTTAGTTAGATGAAGGTTTGTTGGGATATATGTGTAAACAGTATGGATAACTGATTACCATTCATGCTGATTAGCACACTTTAAAAATTAAATATACATTGTATCTATTTGTGCATAGAAACCAGGGAAGGCATTTTCTGTTCTCCAATTTATATACCTACACTTGGATTATAAAAGAACATTGAAAACAGAGAGCAGGACAAACTAAGAAACAAAGGATAGAGTTTTGTTTGTTAATTTACTCAGAGTATTATTTCTTAAAGTGTCTTTGGTTTAATTGATCTCAACTGACATAAAAGCATTGATTGATGTAAAACATTTTTTTGGGGGGTGGCCTGGAAACATTTTGTACAAATTAGTAAGGTGGGGTTGGAGCAGAGAGGGTTCATAGAAGAGTATTCCGCCCCCCACCCCTCCTTTTTTTGTCCCCCAAACAGAATATAATCAAATAGGTATGAAGTGCCTTAGACTTGGGAATATAATCTCCTACATGCTTGCCCACGCTGCCCCCACCATGGATGGACCTCGGGCTTCTGTCCGGAGGAACCCAGAATGAGGAGAGGAGTCCACTCACCAGCCACCTGCTTTGGGGCTGACCTACCAATCAGCCAGCCTTGGTTTCAGCTCTGCCTTTGCTTCTCGGATCTGGAGATTAGGTGTCTTTCTGGAGCAAATCTAGTCACATGTGTCAGAAGACCTCCACATGAGTATATCTTTTGAACCCAGCATTGTCTATTTCAAAGAATTTCTTAGTTTCCCTGTCTGTCAAAAGGGTATAATGATGCTCACGTGATAGGCTTGCCGAGAGAATCATACGGGTAAGCATTAACACAAGCTTGGCATGCAGTGAGCACTCCGTAAATGGGAGCTGCTCTTATCATTAATGCTAATGTTACTTTATTACTGTTATTCAAAGGAAATAATTAGGAAACACTGCAGAGATTTGTCTACGAGGGTAGCATCACAGAATTGTTCACTACAGCAGAGGGTGGGACCCAAGCTCACTTTTCCATTATTAACTTATAATTGTATTGGGGATTAATACTTACTGATATGAAAGGAAAAAACACCACATCATGACCTATTAAGTACTGTCCGCTGTGGCTCTGTTGGTTGAGCATCGACCCCGGCACCAAAAGATCAGCAGTTTGACTCCCGGTTAGGGCACATGCCCAGGTTACAGGCTTGATTCCTGGTAGGGGGTGTGCAGGAGGCAGCCTATCGATGATTCTCTCTCTTCCTTCCTCTCTATAACAATCAATTTAAAAATCTTTATAAGAAAAGCAGATGAAAGATTATTTTTTTAAAATATATTTTTATTTATTTCAGAGAGGAACGGAGAGGGAGAGAGAGAGAGAGAGAGAAACATCAGTGATGAGAGAGAATCATTGGTTGGCTGCCTCCTGCACGCCTTCCCACCCTCCTCCACTGGGGATCAAGCCTGAAACCCAGGCATATGCCCTTGACTGGGATTGAACCTGGGACCCTTCAGTCCTGAGGCCAATGCTCTATCCACTGAGTCAAACCAGCTAGGACGAAAGATTATATTGATGCCATTGAAAATATAAAGTGAGTATATATGAATAGAATAAGTCTGGAAGGATAAGTGCCAACTTTTTAAATAGTGCTTTTCTCTGGGAGATGTTAAAAAAGAAAAAATTGCTTTTGCTTAGTTCTTTAAATAATTGTAAATACCACGATGGTATTTTTAGTTGAAAATAGAACTCAGACGGTCGGTGTTTCCGAGACCTTATGTTCCCAAGGTGCACCTGCTTGAGCAGAGTCTCAGTTGTGTTTTATTTTTTACCTTCCCCTTTGCCTGGCAGGTGAGGAACAACTGTAGACATTACTTCCTTTCTTCGAAAGGCCTCAAGGTTGCTTATGACGTGGCCACCTGGGCTGCCACGCAGCTGGCCGTCTCCTACACAGTGGCGCCCTTTGTCATGTTGGCAGTTGAACCCACCATCAGTTTATACAGGTAAGTTCCCGCGTTCTCAGCCGCTGTTCAGTAAACATGTGTTTTCTCTGTGTTTGACACAGGACTCAGTCAATTGAATCAACCAGTACTAACAATTTCTAAATGTGGCTTCAATTCCTAAAAAAGGCCATTGAATGGACATGGTCATCCTAGAAATCCCAACTCACAAACAACAGTACATTAGCAAAACTGACGCAAGTCCTTCAGCCATTCGTAACACAATTAAGGGCCGCTTATGGTAGTGGATTTTGAAGGGATGGACCTGAGTTACTCAGAGGATGAAGCTGCCGCCTTAGCCTCTTCTTCCTGGGGCGAGGCTGTGTTGGAGACCGTGGGCCATTCTGAGAGCAGGACGAGTGGCAGGTGCAGGGGCGCTGCCCATGCTGGGAGTGGCTGATCTGAGTGGCCTGCAGGAGGCTGTGTCCTGGGAGACGGCAGTTCTGTTGGATGCGCATGGGACTTATGTGGCACGTGGTACACGTGGAGGGGAGTAGGTGGAATTTAGGATGGAGGGGAAGGTCACACCAGAGACAAGAGGCCTTTGGGGAAGAGGTTGTTCAAACCTCTTCTTGCTCACTCTCCTAGTTTCGTTCTTATGTTGAATTAGTTGCATTTCTCCACTACTTCCAAAATTGTGGTTGTGTGACCTCTGGCAAGTTTCTAACCTCTTTCACCTTTTATTTTCTCAACTGTAAAATGAGGCTAAGAATAGAATCCACCTCAAGGCACCTTTGTTAGGACTGAACTAGGCAGATGTGGGAAGGACTCGTGGGTGCCTGGCATATAGTTTGTTTTCAGTAAATGGTAACTTGTATTTATGTAATGGTTTGCACAGGCTTTTGTAGAGTAGCTTTGGAGCATAGCTATGGTCAGAAAAGTGACTTCGAAATAAGCAATGCAAACATGCCTTATTTGTAAGTTGGGTATTTTCTGTGGTTGATTCACTGGTCAGAAATGATCAGAGATACTACCCAGTATGGGTGTCACAGGGTGATTTTTTTCAGATAGAGAAAACTATACAACACTCATCAATAAAACTGTTCCTACGTACTCATTAGGTCATAGGAGTGTAACCTGGAAATTGAGTTGGGTTTTACTAATATACACATTTTTCTAGATAAGAGATACCAGTATAGTAGGAAAAGAATGATAATCTCTAGGGGAGGGGGAGCGGGAGCCCTTATTTCAGCCACTACAGAGGTAGGGGGCACTCAGCTTTATTTAAGACACCTGAAATTGAGCACCTCTTCCCTGGGCTCCCTCTCCTAGAGGCACCCCCCACCATGCTGGCTCTCAGCTGGTTTTCCCTCCCCCGTGTTCCACCTGGGGCAGCCCACAGTCTCACAGCTCCATTCCCCTTCCCCTGCTTCCAGTGCCCTCCAGCCAGCATTTGCCTTCATTGCCTCCTATGTTTTATTCCCCCCACCCCCCGCCTCCCCGAGCAGCCTGCAGCTCCATTGAGCATCTACCTGGGCTGTCCAGCTTGCTGACTTAGGTGCTATTTGTTCTGGTTACAAAGTCTCATAAGTTTTGAGTTGTCTGCTTCTCATATGGTGTCCCCCCATAAGCCCAGGTACTTTAAGCAACAGAATACTGCTGAATGTGAGATTTTTTCAGGAAAAACATATGTATCATATTATAATAGAAATGCCCGTATTCAACTCAAAGCTATTTAATACCTACAGTGTGCTGGGCACTGTTCTAGAAGCTGGGACTAAAATGGTGAGCAAAATGTAGAACTCGTTCCTGCTCTCATGAAGGGGATAGCTTGTTGGAAGAGACAGGTGGTAATTGACAAATTTGTAAGTATACACTAACATCACAATGAGTGAATGGTACAAAGATTTAAGAGAACAGTAACAGGAATCTGACTCAGACTGAGCCTCAAAGGTGGCTTTTAGGAGGAAGTGGCATTTGAGCTAAAGTCCTGAAAACTGCATCGTAGGAGTGAAGCAGGCACAGCGTGGGTGAGGGTGGTGGGTGAGGTGGAACACTGTGGATTTGCTCTAAACATAGACAACAGCAGAGACAAGCCCCCTTGGGAGGAAGCTCTGTGCATTGAAGACTCAAGAAACCCGAGAGTTTGCAGAACCAGAATCAATCCCAGGTAGAGGGTGTTGAGCTGAGAAGAGAAGGGTAGTTGTCAGTATCCCTATTTGTCATATGAGGAAGTGGAGTCTCAGAGAGGGTGAGTAATTTAACAAAACTCACACAGCAAATAAGTGCTAGACCTGAGTTCCTTTAACAGCAAGATGAATAGTACAGTTACTAAACATTTCTTTAGGACACGTTATTTTGGAAGAAAATTACTGCTTGGGGATCACACTAAATGGTGATTTATTTGGGATGACATGCATTTAACCAATGAAAGTCTGCTAATTCCTACACTTAGGCCGGGCTCTAGGGTAAGAGTCAAATAATCATCAATCCAGATGACTCCTAAGTAGATTCCCACTTCTTTCTGAAACCAATCTAAACGATTAAAACAAAAACTCCTTTGTTTAGGGTGAAGTTGACATTTCTGTTAACTTTGTCAATTTCAGATGCTTCAGCCTAATGTTTTATCTTGTTCTCAAAGCAACTTACACAGGCACACCTCATTTTATTGTGCTTCTCAGATATTGCCAATTGTATAAATTGAAGGTAAGACCCTCCACCAGCAAAAAGATTATGACTTGCTGAAGGCTCAGAGGATGGTTAGCATTTTTTAGCAATAAAGTATATTTAAATTAAGGTACATACTTAATAGACTACAATTGTAAATATAACTTTTAAATGCAGTGGAGAATAAAAAAATTGTGTGACTCACTTTATTGAAATATTCATTGTGGTCCAAACTGACCCCATAGAACCTCCGAGGTATGCCTGTATATATAACTTAAATTCCTTATCCGGAGCAGCTCTGTTTAATAGACGTGTCTACGGTGACAGAAATGCTGTCCAATACATTGACCACCAGCACATGTGGCCATTGAGCATTTGAAACCTGGCTAGTGTGATGGAGAAAATGAAATGTCAATTTTATCTCATTTTAATTAATTGGAATTGAAGTAGCCATATATTACCAACAACTCTTATAGATTGTCTCTTCAAAAAGTGTTTTCAGAATCTCTTAAGCGAATCACTAAATCTTATAAAAGAAATTAAACCTGCATGGACTTTTAGTGGAGGAGGGGCTGGTTGCATCCCAGACTTTACCTTCTTTGGAGCTAATTTCAGCAGTGAGCCACAGTTGTATGTATATCCTTGTCTCAGTATGTCCTTCACTGCTTAACCTTAAATTTCAGATGTGTTTCATTTTTTCTGTCTAGTCAGTTTCCATTCTATAGTGACTTCAAATCTCAGCTTTAAATTCCTTAGTCTGTAGGTCAAAGAGATGGAAAGCTAAGACCTACAACCAAGATCACTCTATCCAGAATGGCTATCAATATGAATTATAGATGAGATAAAGAATTTCACAGACAAGAAAAAACAAAAGAATTTTATCACCAATAAATCAGTATTACAGAAAATGATAAAGGGACTTTTTAAAGTAGAAAAGATGAGAAAATACAAGAGAGAAAAATATTCTCACTGGCAAAAGCAAACAGTAAAACGGTGGATTAACCAATTATAAAGCTATTACAAAGGTTAAAAGACAAAAGTAGGAAGATTATGTGTAGTTACAACAATAAATTAAGGGGTACACACTAACACATAGACACAATAGAAGTAAAAAATAATGACAAAAACAAATATACACAGGGTGGGTAAAAACTAGTGATTTGAGAATGTGTTCAGACATAAGCAACCATCAACTTAAAACTGATTGCTATAAACATAACTTGGTTTATAGGAAGCACATGGTAACTGCAAAAACCAAAAATTTACAAGAGATATACAAGAAAAAAAGAAGTGAATCCATAAAAAGGCATCAACACAAGAGAAAAAAGCAAGAAAATATGAAAGGAACAGGGAAAAACTACAAAAATAATTAGAAAACAATAAAGTGGCAATAATTAATACCTATAAATAATTACTTTACATGTAAATGTACTAAATGCTACAATAAGAAATATGGGGTGGCTGAATGGGTAAGAAAAAAAAAAGACCCGTACATTGGTGTCTAAGAGATCCACTTAGATCAAAAGTCACACAAAGACCGAAAGTAAAGGAATGGATAAAGGTATTCCACACAAAAGGAAATAAAAAAAGAGCTAGGAGCAATACATATATCAGCCAAAGTAGACCTCAAATTAAGGACTATAACAAGAGACAAAGAAGGGTATTTCATATTGATAAAGGGAACAATACAACAAGAGAATATAATTCTTGTAAACATCTATGCACCCAATGTAGGAACACCTAAATTATAAAGCAAATATTGATAGACATAAAGATGGAGATTGCTAGTAATACAGCAATGTGTAGTAGGGGATGTTAACAGCCCATTGACATCATCATATTAATAGATCAACCAGACAGAATATCAAGAAGGAAACAGGGGCCTTAAAGGACACATTAGACCAGATGGACTTGATATTTTTAGTACACTTCACCCAAAAGCAGAAGAATATACATTCTTTTAAGTGCACATGGAACATTTTCCAGGACAGACCATGTGTTAGGCACAAAACAAGTCTCAATGAATTTAAGATGAAAATGAAAATACAATGACTGCACACATTGCTATGGAACATAGCCAAAGTACATCTAAGAGGGAAATTTATAGCAGTACAGGCCTATAACAAGAAACAAGAAAATATCAAATAAACAGTCTAACCTTATACCTAAAGGAACTAGAAAAAGAATAAACAAAGCCTAATGTAACTAGGAGGAAATAGTAAAGATCAAGTGGAACTCTGGCCAGTTTTTCTCAGTGGTTAGAGCATTGGCCCTTGGGTTCTATTCCAGTCAAGGGCACGTACCTTGGTCGCAGGTTCGATCCCCAGCCCCAGACAGGGCGTGTGCGGGAGGGAACCAATTGATGTGTCTCTCTCACATCAATGTTTCTCTCTCTCTCCCCCTCTCCCTTCCACTCTAAATATCAATGAAAAAAAAAATACCCTTGGGTGAGGATTAAAAGCAAGATCATTAAAAATAAACAAAATAGTCAAAATTTCAAAAAGAAAATATCACAGGAACAAAAGCTTGCCTTTGAAAAGAGAAACAAAATTGTAGAACACTTAGTCATACTCATTAAGAAAAAAAAAACAGAAAGAAGGCCTACATAAAATAAGAAATAAAAGAGGAAAATTGACAACTGACACCACAGAAATAAAAAGGATTATAAGGAAATACTACAAACGATTATATGCTGACAAACTGGACAACCTGGAAGAAATGGATAAATTCATAAAAACATATAATCTTCAAAGGCTGAATCAGGAAGAAAACAGAAAATCTGAACCAGACCAATTACTAGTAAAGACATTTAATCAACAATGAAAAAAACTCCCAACAAACAAAAGTTCTGGACTGGTTGGCTTCACAGGCAAATTGTTCCCAACATTCAAAGAAGCATTAATAACTATCCTCCTCAAGATATTCCAAATATTTGAAAAAGAGGGATGGCTCCCGAAGTATTTTTATGAGGCCAGCTTTATCCGGATACCAAAAACAGACACAGACACTACAAAAATAAAAAAAATAAAAGAAGAAGACAATATTATAGGCCAATTTCCCTGATGAACATGGATGCAAAAACCCTCAACAAACCAAATAGAGCAGTACATTAAACATATTATACACTTTGATCAAGTGGGATTTGTCCCCAGGATGCAAGGTTGGTTCAATAATGCAAATTAATTAACATGACACACCTCATACACATAATGAAGGGTAAAAATCATATGATCATATCAACAGATGAAGAAAAAGCCATTGATAAAATCTAACATGCATTTATGATTAAAAAATAACTCTCCGCAAAGTGGGGATACAAAGGACATACCTTAACATAATAAAGGCTATATTTGACAAATCCATCGCTAATATCATATTCGATGGTGAAAAGCTGAAAGCTTTTTCTTTAAGATCAGGAACAAGACAAAGATGCCCATTTTTGCCACCATAAAAATCCTAGAATATCGGCATTCAACATAGTATTAGAAGTCCTCGCTAGCCACAGCAGTCAGATAAGAAAAAAGAAATGAAAGGCACCCAAATTGGAAAGAAATAAGTAAAACTGTCGTTATATACAGATGACATGATACTACAGGGTGGGACAAAAGAAGATTTACAGATGTTTGTATGGAAAATCATACAATAATTCTCCCTGGCTGGTGGGCTCAGTAGTTAAGAGTGTCAGCCCTTGCACTGAAGGGTCATGGGATTGATTCCCGGTCAGGGGCACTTACCTAGATTGCAGGTTTGCGCCCCTTCCTGGTCAGGGTGTGTATAGGAGGCAACAAATCAATGTGTCACTCTCACATTGATTTTCTCTCTCTCCCACCTCCCTCCTTTTCCCCCACTCTCTCTGGAAAGCAATGGAAAAAAGGAGAAAGTAATACAATAATTTATAAACAATACAAGAATAAACTTTTTGTACTCATAGCTGTAAACCTACGTTTGCCCCATTCTGTATATATAGACAACCCTAAAATTACACACACACACACACAAAACAAAACTAGAACTGATACAAGAATTTAGAAAATGGCAGGATATAAAACTAATAATTAGAAATTGGTTGCATTTTTATACACCGATAATGAACTATTAGAAAATTAAGGAAACAACCCCATTTACTAGTATAAGTGCATTAAAAAATACCTAGGAAAACTATAGGACACTAAAGAAGATACAAGTAAATGGAAGGATACATACCATAAGAATTAACAGTCTTATAATGTCCATACATTGTAAGTTGATCCAAGCAATTGATAGATGTAATGCAAATTCTATCAAACTGCCAATGGCATTCTTTACAGAACTAGAATAAATCTTTTTTCTAAAACTCAAATACTCTTTTATAAATATTTTTGTTGATTTCAGAGAGGCAGGGAGAGGGAGAAAGAGAAACATCAATGATGAGAGAGAATCATGGATCTGCTACCTACTGCACACCCCCCACTGGGGATTGAGCCTGGAATCTGGGCATGTGCCCTGACGGGGAACCGTGACCTCCTGGTTCATAGGTCAACACTCAACCACTGAGTCACACCGGCTAGAATAAATAAATCTAAAATTTACATGGAATCACAAAATAAGTTGTTCCCTTAACAATTTCTAAAGGAAGCTTATGGAAGCTGCCTGTGTCCTGAACCTTTCCCCAGTCTTTAAAAGTACATCACTTCAACCCCTGACTCCATCCTCACATCTCCTGTTTCTCACTACGACTTGTCCTGCATACTTCTTACTAGAGGATTACACTGGCCAACCCAGAAATCCTGAATGATCTCTCCATTTTAAGATCCTGAACTTGATCCATCTGCAAGTCCCATTTGCCATGTAAGGCAATATGTTCACAGATTCTGAGGATTAGTGTGTGGATATCTTTAAAGGGGCATTATCCACTCTACCACAATATTTGTATAGTGACTGGTAGAATGTAAGAGCAATAACAATAGCAACAATAGGGGTTTGTTGAACATAAAAAACACATTCCTGTTACTCCTGTACTTGTCTTGTTTTCTACTCCCAAGAGAAGAGGCAGCGCCTTTGCCTTTCTGTAGACCCTAGCTTAATGCGTTGGTGCATTCTCAACAGTACAACCTCATTAAAAGAATAAATGAAGGTTCGTTTGCTACTGTGATAGTCAAAATTCGTTTGCTTCTTGACTATTCTGTAGACATGTTCAGGGAGACATTCCTTTTGCTAAAGGGTCGGGAAGTTCAGGGGGTGCTCAAGTTACGTGATTCTAATACGCCTGACAGCATGAGGAATGATACATAGATCAACTATGGGATTTTTCTCCCTTTTTAACATTATTTTCCTCCCTTTTTAACATTATTTTCCTTTGCTCTTCAAAAAGCATTGGAGAAAGTATAAGTCTGACTTTTCCGAGTGGATATAGAACAGTTGTACCAATGTAACCTGTTTCTAATTTCTTTCTTTTATTGATATGCCCAGTGCTTATTGTCTACATTGTACCCAGTGTGCTGAATACCACACTTATGCAGTAAAAGTCCACAAACATCAGAAGCAAAACCTGCTTCTTATACGTTTGGATGAAAGTTATTTTCAGAGTCATGGAGTAGGTTTTCAAAGTTTGGATTCTTCTGGCTCCTAATAAACCGAGAAGAACTCTGTGCCCTTGAGTAGAGCACGTGGGCTCAAGTATCCATTGCCTTTGTGTGTGGGGAACATAATAGTATAGAGTTTGAATTTGGTCCTGTGCATCTATATACTTTGAGTTCTGGCTTTTGTGGGTTCATTCTCGGAGTCTTATTACATTGACAAGACATCGTACGCAGGCCTATTCACAGCGGGCTGCTTGCTTTGCTCTGCCTGGTTCTGTAGTTTCAGTCCATCCCTGTCCCTCTCTCCACCAAAGGGAGTATCTGTGGGGGGGACCAGGACGAGCCTGAGTTAAAACATGCCCCCTCCTCCGAAAGCAGTGCCTCGTCTTCACCCTGCAGATGATGCAGTCCCGTTCCTGTGACGTTTCCCATTCGTGTCCTTGTTTGAAATATAACTTTTGTGTGTTTTTATTCCTAGGTCCATGTACTTTTATTTACACATCCTCAGTCTCCTGATAATACTGTTTCTGCCAATCAGACCACAAGCTCATATTCAAAGGCAGCCTCAGAACTCAGTTAATAGGAAAAAAACGGACTGATATCCCCAAGGAAAGCTGGATACGGAAAACTGCAAAACATCGGAAGATGAGATGACAAGGTTCCAGGGTTCTTCTGTGACTTGGAGGCGATGTTTACATGCATCTTTTTTTTTTTTTTTTAATAAAAGTTCAGGGAGTATTTTATAAAGCCTTTTCGTACCGCTAAATCCGCCACGTCCAGTTAACCTGTTTTAATATTTTATAGGACGTTTGAGTGGTGAATGGGCCAGAGTTGCAGCAACAGTCCATCTGGGCTGCTTTCCTGGTATGATTTCCAGCCCCGGACATGTGGACACTGGGACCCGGACATCTGCTCCGGACGTTAGCAGGTGACTGCTGAGACTTGTCAGAGGCTCATCAAACCAGAACGTACCACATAGAGCTGTTCCTGGGGAAGCCCCAAATCCTTTGACTTGGGACATGACTGTTTCGAACACAATAACTGCACTCAGAGACCACGGAGGAGCAGGGTCGGAGGCTGCTTTTCAGGTACCGAAAACTGTACGAGCCAGGAGGGCCAACTGTGAACACTTGAAGGGACCAAAAGCCAGCCTTGCCCCGAAGTAGGCTGCACCTTTCCCCAGGGATGTCTCTCTTCCATCTTTTCTCTTCTGAATTGAGCCAAAATTGTCAATCAGAAAGCCGCCTGGACGCGCCCACCAGGAGTCTCGGAGGGGCTGCCGTTCCCAGATCTCTTCCCATTTCACAGGCGCCCCTGCTTGTCCAGGGACGGCCCTGAGGAATCAGCCCCGAGTTCAAAGCCTCGAGGCAGAAGAATGTTTCCTAAAGAAATAGTGGCTTAAAGGAGTAGTTTAAAGTTACATAGAAGTTTGGTCAGAAGCTGATGCTTGGCTCTTTTCTTCCCTCATTTCACGGAGGTGTTAAAGGTCACGGCCACCAGGGGCTGCCTGTCCTGTTTCCTTTCAGGGCTGATTCGATCTGACTTTGTATTAGTTGAACTTTCCTGTAGGAAAGCAAACACGGAGACAGTTTTCTGTCTTTGATATGAATGTGCTGTGGCTCCTTCTGGGGATTTCTGTTGGGTAATATTCTACCTGGAGAAAGAAACAGGGTATTAAATGTTGTGGAAAATAATGATGATGATAATGAATTATATGCTACAATACTGTGCCCTCAATCAAGTGCCTTGGGAGGAGAGAATTTGTTCAAATCAGATGGCTAAAAATTAGTTTGTGACTGAATAAAGACGGTTATATAAAGGAAATATTTCTGAAGAGAGAATTGCTTTTTGTTTATATCAGCAGAGACTTGATATTCTGAAGTGTGTGTGTGTTTTAACACATGTGCACAGCCAACGTAAGGTTTTGTAAATCAGAAAGCCACCTGGACACATCGGCACTTGGGTGGCTTTGGGTTTTGGTGTGATTTCCGATCTTCGTTTGCCAACGTTGCAGGCCATGGGCGCCCGGCCAATTTACAGGTGAGGAAGCAGAATCAGGGAGGTGTTTGCTGGCTGCCTCCAGGGTCACAGAGTTAGTGGTAGAGCTGAGTAGAGCCCACAGCCGTCTTAGGGCAGAGAAGTGAGAAGCAACGTGCTTGTCCCTGAAGAGCTTCTACAGCCCTGGTGCTGGGGGAGAGGACCAGAACCTGAACTCTAGCTCTTGTGTGAAACAGCGGTAGTTAAGAAGTGGCACATTTGGGCCAGAGTATGAGGCTCGCCCCAATTTTACCAGGAAATGTTGGGGCGACCCTACTTTGATGTCTCAGGAGGAATATTAGAGAGTGGGGAAGGAGTGGTGGTATAGGTGCCCAAGATCTGTCAGGGTCTCTCTCCAACAGGAATATTTTAGGTGTAAGACCAAACATACATCGCTTGCACACCAGCAAACATAGCATCTGTCCCCACTGGCATGAAGTGTATGGAATAATCCATATCACAGTGCAGTGTATGAACTCGTAGTATGATTTATGACCAGGTTTCACTGAATTTAAGCATCTTCAATTCTGAGAGGAGAACTTGGGTAGTGAGAGAAGAGGTGACCACTGGAGTGACCAGTCTTCCTGCTTTGCCAGGGACTCTGCTGGCCCCTCAGTCCTGGGAAGACTGGGACTTTTGGTTCCCCTGGTGACCACCCAGAGTCAGATATTCTTTACGGAACGGAGTGGAAGCCACGCCTCTGGAATCTGGGCTTCTCGAAGCTGCATGTCAGGCTTACTCCTGGGCCCGACACATGGCACGCTTTTCTCACTGTGAGGCTTTATTCAGTCCTAAAGGGACAATGCGCAGAACGTGATTAGCACCTTCCCCCCAACTGAGAACATTTACCCATAGAAAATCATGTTCATTTAGAGTCAAAGTTTGATAAGTAAGTGAATGCAGATAGAAGGTTGGGGCTGTTTTTATTGCCTTAGAGATCCAAGCTGTCCTACACATAATAATCATTTAATAAATATGTATTTATTAACCTGATGAGATTTTGGTTTGAAAGAAATACAATTCTAGTTCTGTTTTTGTAAAAGCTAATTTTACAATATTTTATTTTAGTGGTTTTTGTTCTTGTTTTTTTTGTTTGTGGTGTTTTTGTTTGTTTTTCTGCTTAAGGTAACCATAGGGCACAGAAACATTATTTGGTAGATGTGAAAAGCAAGAAATAATTCAGTCTGAGATTCTGGTTAAGTGAGGACAAGGCAGAAACTGGGAGGTGGAGGAGGAGCTGGGGGGTGGTGTCTGGGATGGGGGTGAGCAGCGGCCTTCCCTGGCAGCCCTCCTCCTCCCTGGCGCGCCTTGGGACCACAGAGGAACATTTTAAAAAATGGATTGATGCCAGCCCTTTGAGGCATCACATCTTATTTCCCTTCTTCTCTCTACCCTTGGCGTAGTGCTTGGCTGTAATGAAGATTCAGTGCGTGTTTGCCGATGAATGATGGGGTTGAATGAATTAGTTGAATGCGTCATTGCACTTGACAGTTTTGCTGGAGTCATTTTTGCACTGGGAATCTTTTCTGCTTTTCAGAATTAGTTTTTGAAAGAAAGGCTTGTGTATTTTAGGGAATTGTGAAAGCACATTATGTGAAATAACCACTCAGACAGCCAATTTACATATTCGGAACTGCCCTGGTCCTGGTCCGTACCATTAATTAATGCATTCACTTACCTATCAGATGTTGCCATGGCTGGCATGGAGCTGGCACTCTTAGAAGGTGCAGGTAAAAGATGCTAAAGGCTCATTCTGTGCCATTGAAGTGCTCACAGTGAGATCGGAAAGACGTGATCCAGCGCATGTGCCGTAGGGATGCCCGGAGAGCCCTAGCATCAGGTTCAGTGACTGATGGGCACATCCTTGCTTTCCTGTAAGGTCACTGCTGTCTCATGGTGTCTGCAGGTTACCCAGGAGAGCAACAGGGCTGCTCCTCAGCCTCGTGCCCGGGACTCATGCCCAGTACTTTTAGAGTCAAGCCTGCCCTTGTCCTGAAGTCGGATGCTGACCTGGCAACATATCAGGATCAGCGAACGCAGTTGCCGCTCAAATGGCCTGACTTTCCTAAAACCCCTCAAAGGTCCGTCCACAAACCCCAAACAAGCAGGGCCGACCTCAGCGTGGCCTGTGCCTCTTGCTAAGTGGCCCCAAGCCAGTGCCAGTGGCAGCCAGTCTCAATTAGCACTGTAAAGTACATCAGGTAGCCCCACGCCCATCCCAGCTGTGGGCAGTGTTGGCTTGGAAGGTGGCTTCCATTAAGTGGCCACAAGCCTGGCACATGTGGCAGCTGGCTGCGGCTGGCCTCAGTTCTCAGCATGGCTCCTCTCATGCCTCCAAGCTCAGCACACGCGGCAACCCACCTGAAATCACTTTGTAGCTCCAACCGGGTGGCCCCCAGCTGGGCACACGTGGCGGCCAACATTGGCTTGGACCAGAGTCCCTCTCAAGGGGCTGCAGGATCAACACACCTGGTAGCCTGCTTCATACCACACAGAGAGCCACCCAACCAGCTCCACAAAGGACACACCTGAGGAGCAGACTCCTCTGGCATGAGAGTTCCACTAAAGTGACTCCTACACTGTGGGGTCAGGGTCCACACAACAGCTTACGCGCTAGGCCAGCCTTCACAGCCAGCCAGCCTAAGGATCAGTCCCACCCACTGACATGCCCATGGCAATCGAGGCTTAGCTACAACAGGAAGGCACGCACAACCCACACAAGGGACACTCCTGGAGCACCCCGCTCAGGGGACCAGGGAGATGGAGTGAGTGACATAAGGTCATTCTGCCAAGACTGGGGGGTGTAACTGATGTCCCTCACACATAGAAACAGGCATAGGGAGTTGGCCAAAATGAGGAGACAAAGCATTTGATAAAATCCAACATCCATTTATGATAAAAACTCTCAGCAAAGTGGGGATAGAAGGAACATACCTCAACATAATGAAGGCCATATATGACAAACTTACAGCTAACACACTTTTATTTAACATAGTATGGGAAGTCCTAGCCACAGCAATCATAAAGGCGTGGGTGGTCGTGGTCTTGTTGGCATAAACCTTAGACTTCAAAAAACCCTAAAGAAAAAAGTCCAACGGCGTTAAATAGCATGAAGGAGGAAATTGAGCATTGTATCAATGAAATTCAGCCACATTTATGCAAAACAGTCACGGAAAATTTCAACCTAAGAGTGGGTATGTGCCAGCAAAGCTGTGGAAGCCATTTACCTGATATGCTATTCCATACATAACCCTATACTGTATACTTTATGAATCAATAAAAAATTTACAATTTTTAATCATAAACCTGTGTTTTCTATCAAAATTACTTCTTGCGTGAATTTTGGGACACCCTTTAGAAAAAGAAAGAAAAGCCATCTGGATTGGAAAGGAAGAAATAAAACTGTCATCATTTGCAGATGACATGATACTATCTATAGAGAACCCTAAAGATTCCACCAACAACTATTTGAACTAATAAATGAATTCAGTAAAGTAGAATACAAATTTAATATTCGAAATTGGTTGCATTTTATACATCAACTAGAGGCCCAATGCATGAAATTTGTGCAAGAGTAGGCCTTCCTTCCCCTGGCTGCTGGCACCAGTTTCCCTCTGACACCCGGGACCCAGGCTGGCTTCCCTCCGACCCCAGCTTTGACCAGAAGGACGTCGGTCTAATTAGAATATTACCCTTTTATTATAGATAACAAACTATCAGAGAATTTAAGAAACAATCCCATGTACAATTGCAGGAAAAAAAAATGCCTAGGAATAAATGTAACCAAGGAATTAAAAGACCTGTACTCAGAAAACTATAAAACACTAACGAAAGAAAATGAAGAATATACAAATAAATGGAAGGATATACTGTGCTCATTAATAAGAAGAATTAATATCATTAAAATGTATGTAATACTTAAAGTAATCTACAGATTCAATTCAATCCCTATTAAGATTCCGATGGCATTTTTCACTGATCTAGAACAAATGATCCTAAAATTTATATGAAACCACAAATGACCCTGAATACTCAAAGCAATCTTGAGAAAGAAAAAGTTGGAGGTATCATACTACCTGATATCAAACTACATTACAAGGCTGGTCCTGACATAAAACAAACACAAGATGCTCAACATCTAATCATAAGGGAAATGCAAATTAAAACCATGAGATATCACTTCACACCTGTTACAACGAATAGCTATCATCAATAAATCAACAAATAACAAATATTGGTGAAGATGTAGAGAAAAGGGAACCCTGATACACTACTGATGGGATTGTAAATTGGTGCAGCCACTGTGAAAACCAGTATGGTGTTATCTCAAAAAATTAAAAATAGAACTTCAATATAACCCAGCAATTCCACTTCTGGATATTTATCTGAAAAAAATCTAAAAACAGAAATTCAAAATGATATGTGTACCCCTATGTTAATTGCAGCAGTGTTTACATTAGACAAGATATGGTAGCAATGTAAGTGTCCACTGATAGATGAATGGATAAAGAAGATGTGGTACAAGTACATAATGCAATATTACTCAGCCATATAACAGAATAAAATCTTGCCATTTGTGACATGGATGGACCTAGGGGTATCATGCTAAGTGAAATAAGTCAGCCAAAGATGGATACCATATGATTTCTCATATATATGAAATCTAAAAACAAAAGAAATGAACTAAAATAGAAACATTCATAAAGAGAAGAAACTGTTGGTTGCCAGTTGGGAAGGGCTTTGGGGGACTGAGTGAAAAAGGTGAAAGGATTAAGAAGTACAAATTATCCCCCTAAAAAAGTCACGGGGATGTAAAGTATAACATAGAAAACAAAGTCAATAATCTATACTAAAGAAGGGTAATATGCTAATTAGATCGGATAGACTGGATGTCTTCCGGACGTCCTTCTGGACAAAGCCACGGTGGTGGGGGCTGAGGCAGAGGCAATAAGGGGCAATCAGGCTGGCAGGGAAGAGCAGTCAGGGCTGATCAGGCCAGCAGGGGAGAGCAGTTAGGGGTGATCAGGCTGGCAGGGGAGAGCAGTTAGGGGGATCAGGCCGGCAGGCAGGTTAGCGGTTAGGAGTCAGCAGTCCCAGATTGTGAGAGGGATGGATATCACTGTGAGATCGGGCCTAAACTAGCAGTTGGACATCCCCTGAGGCGTCCCAGATTGGAAAGGGTGCAGGCCAGGCTGAGGGATTTCCCCTCCCCCATGCATGAATTTGTGCACTGGGCCTCTAATACTGTAATAATTGTATGTATGGTGCCAGAAGGGGTGACTTATTGGAGTGAACACTTTGTAAGTTATACAAATGTCTAGTCACTATGTTGTATACCTGACACTAATAAAATACTGTATGTCAACTATAATTAAATTTTTTTTTAAAAAAATTAAGGAATAGGAAGGCGTAGAACTGTTGGGTGTTAAGGAATCTCCCTCTCTTACTACCATGGCTACTGACACTTTTAACCTTAAAGCAGGGTGCACTTGGCTCCAGTTTGGCTTTGCTGCGAGGAGAGACAGAGAACACAGTAGACACTACAGGCTGGGGTAAGATATGTTCTGTAGTAATCTAAGCCTCCAGTGAGACCCGTCCTCCCACCCCAGCTCCCGCCCCCAAATACTGGCCAAAATGCTGGTCATATAGTTGGGGATGGTGCTATGTTTTTTATTTGAATTTCTAAGTGCAGGGACATCTTACAGGTGCCTTACCAGATATTTGGTTAGACACAGACCCCAGGTCCCACTCCTGACTCCGCTGACCCAGAGATATGCTGAGGAATCCATATATTTAACTCATTCCCATATGGTTCTGATGTGCAGCCAGGTTTGCGAACTACTGGCTTAGCCTCATGTATTTTACATCTGAGGAAACTGAGGTCCGGGAGTTTAACGACTTGCCCCAGGCATCACAAAGCTCTTCTGTGGCAGGGTTGAGGGTCAAAGTGAATCCTCCTGACCCAGCAGAGTGTAATTCTCACAGAGGCACAAGCCTCTTCCCTTCTCACCAACAGCCAGCAGAGGGCATCACGGACGGACAAGTGGGACGCAAAGGAACCATCTAAATCTTCAATAGCGTTTTCTCAGAGGAGCATCCTCTCTGAGGCCTGAGGTGGAGAGTCCAAGTGAGCGTTTGGTTATGTTTCAGCAGACGGGACGTCTGCATGCCCTGGGTACCAGCTGGCCTCCTCCTGCACAGTGTCAGCGTGTAGGCCGCCCTCACAGTATTTCCAGAGCTGCTGAGCCGACCAGCGGAGGCAGATGGGCAGCACTTTTCTGGACAGGGCAGCACTGTTCTCTGTGCTTTTCTGGATCCACACCACCCCGAGGATCAAATGGCCCCTTTTGTTTTCAAAGAAAGTTCATACAGAATAAGCACATTTGACATTAAAATATACACGGTCGATGGGGTGCCAGCTACAATGGTCCATTCATTCCGGGCCTTCTTTCTGTCTATTATGTTGTGTCTCACAGGCCGAACGGTCTGTCAGCACGGCCAGCTGCAGCCCCGCATTGCAACTGTCTCTGTGTGCTGGCCTGGAAAAGCCCCAGGCTGGACCGAGCTTTCTCCTGGTCCCCAGTCCCTTCTCCCTCCAGTCCTTCTTCCTGGACAGCCCATCGGGCCAGTCCTCTTCATAAAATCTTCTGTTGGCTCCTGTGTCTACAGTATAAATTCACCTCCTTTCCTTCCAACCCTACAAGCCTGTTCCTGCCTTTCCCCCAACCCCCCGACCCCCGCAGTGTGGCTGCCCTAATTTGGGGCAGCTTGGGGGCACTTGCCACTCTGTGCCTTTGTAGTTTTACTGGCCACTGTCTGAAAAACCTACCTTTTTTGAGCAAGTACTTCCCAAAGCAGAAAAGACAGGCCTGCCTGGCAGAGAAAATATAGTGTACAAGATGCTGTTTTCACCTCTGGATTCTGCTCACAGGTCCCCAACACCTTGTGTCCGGAGTGACTTGATTTTATTTCTCTCTCTCCAATCAGACCATCTATCTGATAACTGTAGGTTGTGTTTATATCTTCATACCTAGTGAGGCCCCAACTCAGAGGTACTAGAGTCACCATGGGTTGAAGAAATGAGTGAATGAATTCCATTCATTCAGGCAGGATTATTTCTCTCAGGTGAAGGAGAGGGGGCATCTTGGAAAGGCAGGTTGGATTTGGGGTTCTGGCCCTTGCATTTAAAGACCAGCCCTATAAATAGTCCTAGTAATGACCAAAGGCCCCACATTTTCTTATCTTTTAGCATCCAGGCTTCTTCTTGAACATGGAGATCAATCCAGCTCTGCTGGCCCATGGGGTTCGCATGGGGTTTGATCAGCATGCTGGAGCTAAATCCTGGGGGTACGCACTCACTGGCCGCCATGTTGCTGGGACCATCTGTTAAAGAACCACTAGTGACCCAAAGTTGTACTAGATTAAGGTCCCATCAGACTTGACATTGCCAGACTATTGTATTTGTCAGCTAATTAACGTAAAATATACAGAGAAAAGCCATTCTTCCTCTGAGGTCTGTCCTCACTCTCCTTGTTCCCATCCCTGGAGGCAGCCACCATTATCTTCTTTGTATACAGCCTTTCAGAGAAAGTCTGTCCCCTGCACCCGGCTTTTTGGAAATATCATAAGCATTTCTCCATATTATTCCATAAACTTCCTAAAAGTTGTTTTTAATGGCTGCATAATTGTCTGTGAATGAATGTGCCATTGTTTTGAAAAACATCCCCCTCATCGTTAGACATTGGCTGTTGCTTCATTAAAAAATACCTTCTAGAAAATTAAAAAAATTAATGAGAATATGGCATTCACAATCCTCGTATCTATTAACATTTTATCGTAGTTCTAATTTTTGTTTTGTAGTTTAAAACATTTTTGTAGTTATTCTTTTTATAGGTATTTTCACAACATTCTAATGCTTCCTACAGAGTTCAGAACTTTACTTATTTAACTTTACAGTGGGAGCATGTCCTCACTGGCATGAGATCTTCCCTCCCTTTCTTTTCTGCTCCAGTGAGTGCACCACAGAATGAAAACCAGTGAGCCCTTAATGGGGGTTGGTCTGAACATGGTCTAGTAATTTATTTAACTTTCTTAAAGGTACATCAATTGCTAGCTCCAGCTCCTTACATTACCATCAGTAAGAAATTGCGTTGGCATACCTCACAATGCATCAGGACATGGAGGCTGGTGTCTGCTTCTCCGAGCCATTAACCCGCCACCTGCTAAGTTGACTCGGCGAGTAGGACGTATGTGTATAGGATATATGCACCTTTAAAGCAACACAGCTCTTTTGGCCTAAAAAGCTGAGTGATCTGAGAACATACCAAGCAGCTTCTTTTCATAACAGAATGAGTGAACTGTCTTCTGGCCAGAACTGAATTGCCATTGATGAAGATTATTTACCCCAGCGTCAATAAAAATAATAATAACGAGGAGAAAGAATCTCCGTAGAGAGCACTAATAAAGCACCCACGACCTTAAAATTTTCCGGGGCCTTTACCAATCTGCCACAGACAAGCATATTTTCCATTAGTAGAACCCATATGAATAAAATATGTAAATTAAAATAATTTAAGGTTTGTCAATGTTAGATTAAGCAGAAGCTGAAATACTGAGCCTGGCTAACCTTATTTTGGTGTTTGTCAAACTTGCAAAAGCTTGAAAAAATCATTTGCAAACTGGATTCTAATTATGCACGAAAAAAACAAAAGCAAAAACAGAAAAAACAGTAAGCAGAGGAGCACTCTGAACTGAGCTGTGTATTGGTGAGGTGCCGTTAAAGCCCCATGCATATGTATTAAACACATACAGAGCACACATAAACTCACCACCGCCACTTGAACTTCAGTCCTGGTGCGGGAAGGTGTGAGAAACAGTTCAAGAAGAAAGCACGGGGCACACCCCAGTGCTGCCTTTTAGATGCTGGGTCACTGTTTCCTGTGCAGCTGAGGCAGCGAGGGAGGTAGAATCGCAAAAAGGTGCTGAGAGGAGCTTTGCAACTGAGCAGGTTAAAGGCTTAGTGCAAGGTCTCTACCCCTGTCTCTGTTTTTGCTGAGCAGCCTGGGAACCCCTCGCCTGGGTAACTTTTAATGTTTTATGTTTTCCAGAATTATAGCATTAGGTTTCATGCCTTATTTAAAGTCTGTGTTTTGCAGCATCTCTTGAAGTAGATTTAAGAGGAAACAAGGAAGCAGCCAAAAGACAGTAGAAATAAGCCAGCCTCTTTCAATTATAAGTGATAAAATCATATCTCAGTCCAGAGATCTAAAATTTTTAATTTGAATGTGGATGGTTTTTCTGAAGTGGTGTGAGGTAGTGACATCTTGTGGACATTTGTGGTAACTGCAGGCAGCTCATATTGTACTGTAAAGCCAACCATTCATTCGTTCTTCTAACCTTCCTTCCTTGTTTGTTTGCTCACTCATTCAGTCACCCATCCATCCACCCACACTCCGAATACCTTGAAATTGACACTTTAATTTATCTGGTGTTCCTGTAAACACTAAATGATGGTCTGTTAAAATAAAGGTCAGATTTTAGTGACTGTGTTCCTTTAGGGCCAAATACTGCCCTGTCCTCTCCCTACCTTGGAAGAAACAAAAACACGAGGGGAGGGGGGTATGGACTCCAAATAGCATAGATGTTAGAGACAAAATTGCTTTATTTCAGGCACATATTTGCTTCTTACTTGCTGCATGACCATGGAGAAAGTGAACCAACTCTTCGAGTACAATTTTCCTCTTAGTTGGAATAATAGCAATACTGTCAGAATTGTGGAGGTTAAAAATGAGTTAAAGCATAATCTGAGTTTATTAAGCTGGTAGATTTCTGAAATGATGGTACAGATAAGCCACTGTGATATGAGGCATCTAAGCTCTTTAGGTATCAACTTTCTCACCTGTAAAAGGTGTATATAAAACAAGTTGACCAGCAAGTTTGCTTCTGCTTCTAACATTTTATAATTTGATAATCTTCATCACACTCTTAGGAGTCTCTTTATTTCTAGTAGTGAGCTCCTAGCCAGCGTAAGCTAACTTATTTTTTGGTGGGTAACTATTTTGTCTTCTGAGTAATTTCTAAAGGAAAATACTGTCATTTTATATGTTATCTGTTATCATTGACATTTCAGTTTTATGGCTGGGGTAGTTAGGCAAGTTCTGAATTTATAAAGAAATAGGTAAACATCTCGGCCAATATTTAAAGTTCCCCTGTGTGTCCAACAGGCACAGTACATACATCATGGATGTCGCCCTCTTCTGGACCAAACTTGTAGGGCAAGCAACACAGTAAGTCTTTCTAGGTCTCCCTTCCTAGCTCATTTGCTTCTCAAAATAATGCACTTGGCTAACCAATTCACAAATTGAGCTTATGCCTCACTGTCATAGAAAAAAAATATTAGAATACAACATATCTTTCAGGCAAGTTTGTTCTTTCCTTTCTCCCTTCCTCTGTTTCTTTCTTGTGATTAGTTTTCTAAACATTACAAGAATAGTTGCAGTCCCTCTGAAAAGAGGTGATGTTCTATTTCACCCCACTTTTTCTTTGTAATTCTCAGTTCATAAAGCTCATTCCCAGTCTCTCCTTTGCTTCCCAGACTAACAAGGCAAGGCTAGTGGCACCAGACATTACTGTCCATGTCTACATTAGAAACCTGAGGCCTGAAGAAGCGGAGTAACTCTCCTTTGGACACACACCCTGTGAGTGATGGCAACACCGTCAGAACCTTGGGCAGCTGCCTTGGGCTTAGGTCTGGTATTGCCAAACTGTGTAAGTTCATTTCAAGAATTATATCAAAAACTCTTGTTGCTATTAGTTTGAATAAATTGTAGTTAGAATTCGGTTTTAAGCCTCGTTAATCTCCGAATGAGGAATGATCCATTTAGAAAGACAGAAAGGCCAACAGATGGTCTTGGGTTGTAGCTTCCGAGAAGCAGACCCCGAGGTGGGGATTTCATGTTAAGCAGTTTGTTTGGGAAGTGATACTGAGAAGGATTTAGAATGGGGAAGTGAGGCAGGGAAGCGATGGAACCTGATACAGGGTCTATTCATCAGTAGATTACCTCTGTGGGAAACTGGGGCTCAGTTGGCAGAAGACCTCTGGGAGACAGAGTAGAGCACATCCCAGAGTCGTCCCACCTGAGAGAAGAGGAGGCTGGACCAACTCTAATTTGTCACTGAGACAATCCCCAGAACCATGGTGTCCTGCAAGCAGGCCCAGCGTGCTCAGCTGCAGGCAGAACAGCAATGAGAAGCTGCTGTGTGCACAGGGAAGGCCAGTGCTGAGGGTATGTGGGCAGAGACACCTGCTCTTCCTCTGTCTATTATGATGGTGAGTCACCTGTCTAGTACAATGCAATATGCTGACGGGGAGGCAAAATAAAGGTAAAGATCTTCAAAATAGATGTAAATATAGGGTGTATGCTTATGACAATAGGCTAATTGAAAATACATACACACTTGAAACGGTAACACTAGAAGACAGCTTATTATCAAGAGTCAAAATGAGTAAAATGGGTATCATATGCTATAAGGGTTCAGAGAGGGGACAATTGGAGAGCCTTGCTAAAGAAGCACTTGAAGGGCTGATGGGATTTGAGAGGGAGAGTGAGGACTGAAGGTGGGATTGAATCAAAGGTGGAGATGTGTATACACAAAATTTTCATCTTCCCTCTAGAAAACAGGAAGCTGAAAGTCCCTCCCCCTTAGTATCAAATTATTACATGCATATAGCTTAAAATAAGAGAAATAGTTTAGAGCAGCAGTTCTCAACCTGTGGGTCACGACCCTTTTGGGGGTCGAACGACCCTTTCACAGGGGTCGCCTAAGACCATCGGAAAACACATATATAATTACATATTGTTTTTGTGATTAATCACTATGCTTTAATTATGTTCAATTTGTAACAATGAAATTGGGGGTCACCACAACATGAGGAACTGTATTAAAGGGTCGTGGCATTAGGAAAGTTGAGAACCACTGGTTTAGAGGTTTATATACATGTAAATAAAAGTAGATCTAACATTATTTTTAAGTAACTTATAAGGAAATAGGCTTATGCACATAGAGCTACAAAGGTATTACTGTTACTAATAAAACAGATTGGTGAGGTGCAGTTAAAGCCCTCTTTAAAGTTTGTAGTCTTACATTTATATATTTGTGTAGGACAAGATCTGAAAATAAACAAGCTAAGCATTCATTTCAAGAATTTATAATAAGAAAAGCTAATTAAATTTCCTAAAAACAGAAAGAAGGAATTAGTGAAGGTAAGAGAAAAAAAATTAGTGAATTAGAACACAATCAAGAAAGTGATCATGCCGAAACCAGTTTTGCTCAGTGGATAGAGCGTCGGCCTGCGGACTGAAAGGTCCCAGGTTCGATTCCGGTCAAGGGCATGTACCTGGGTTGCGGGCACATCCCCAGTAGGAGATGTGCAAGAGGCAGCTGATCGATGTTTCTCTCTCATCGATGTTTCTAACTCTCTATCCCTCTCCCTTCCTCTCTGTAAAAAATCAATAAAATATATTTTTTAAAAAAAGAAAAAAAAGAAAGTGATCAATAAAACTAAAAGTTGGTTCTAAGAAAGGACTAATAAAATTCAAGAACTCCAGGATATTCTGATTAAAATAAAACAGGTAGCCGAAACCGGTTTGGCTCGGTGGATAGAGCGTCGGCCTGCGGACTGAACGGTCCCAGGTTCGATTCCGGTCAAAAGCATGTACCTGGGTTGCGGGCACATCCCCAGCAGGAGATGTGCAGGAGGCAGCTGATCGATGTCTCTCTCATTGATGTTTCTAACTCTCTATCTCTCTCCCTTCCTCTCTGTAAAAAATGAATAAAATATATTTAAAAAAAGAAAAGAATTAATGCTAACCTTTTACTCTTCAGAGAATAAGAATAACAAAAAAGATACCCCCAATGCCTAAATAATCTACTAAAAAAACCTAAACAAAATATTAACTCAGTGAATCAAGCAATATGTAAAAAAGATAATACATATTGCTCATATTGGTTTATTTTGGGAATGCCAACTTGGTCTAGTATTCAAGAACTAATCAGTGTAATTAACATGCTTACAAAATAAAGAAGAAAAATTATAATGATCATTTTAACATATGCATAAAAACCAATTGGAAACATTATTTCCTCATGATTTTAAAAAACCTTGGCAATACCCCACAAATAGGATCATAAGATACTGCTATAAAACAATAATATGCCAACAAGTTTGAAATGAATACATGTCTAGAAATATATAACCTAGCAAGACTACATCGTGAGAAAACAGAAATTTTGAACAGACCAGTGACTAGTAAGGAGACTGAATGAGTAATCAAACACCTCCCAACAACAAATGTCCAGGACCAGGTGCTTTCACAGGTGAATGTTACCAAACATTTAAAGAAGAATCAGTACCAATCTTTCAAAAACAATTCCTAAAAACAGAGGAGGATGGAACCCTCCCAACCACATTTATGAGGACAAATTGCCCTGATACCAAAACTAGGAAACTATAAAAGCAAATTAGAGGCCAATATTCCTTATGAACATACATGCAAAAATTCTCAAAGTTTTAGCAAAACAAAAATAAATGAAAAGGATGATACACCACAATCAAGTGGAATTTATTCCAGGGCTGCAAGTATATTACAACATCTGCAAAACAAAATGCCACATTAAAAAAAGAAAAATCATATGGTCACAAAGATGCAGGGAAAGCATTTGATAAAATCCAACACTCATTCATGATAAAAAAAAAAAATTCTCAGCAAAATGGGAATAGAGGAAATGTACCTCAGCATAATAAAGGCCATATATAAAAAACCCACAGCTAGCATCATATTCAATGGTGAAAAGCTAAAAGCATTTTCCTTAAGATAAAAAGTAAGACAAGGATGCCCACTCTCACCACTTTATTCAATTTAGTGTTAGAAGTCCTAGGCACAGGAATCAGACAAGAAAAAAAGTCATCTGAATTAGAAAAGAAGAAGGAGAAAAACTGTCATTATTTGTGGGTGACATGATACTATATAGAGAAAACCCTAAAGATTTCACCAAAAACTATTAGAACTAATAAATGAATTCAGTAAAGTAGCAGAGTACAAAATTAATACACAGAAACCTGTTGCATGTTTATATACTAATAATGAGTGATCAGAAAGAGATGTTAAGAAAAAAATTATATTTACAACTTCATCAAAAATAATAAGGTCTATTTTAGATGAAAGTAGAGTAGTTGATGAGTTAGAAAACTAAATGAGTGAAGATGGAGTTATTATTGATTACCATGGTTGTGATTTCTTCCCTGAACGCTGGTTTCATATAGTTTTTGACTGAAAACAGATAACAGTGTATTGTACAAAAGACTTGAAACAAGGGGTTATAATGAGAAGAAACTAAAAGATAACATTCAGTGTGAAATTTTTCAGTCTTTATGAAGAAGCATTAGCATCCTACGGTGAAGAAATAATGCATCAGCTGCCCAGCAATAAACCAGAAAATGTAGAGGATAATATCAATCAGATATTGAAGTGGATGGAGCAATGGATCAAAGATCATAGCTCTTGACTTACAAGACTGGCCACTTTATAATCACTCTTAATATTTCTCTGCCCACATCATATAAAGTATCCATTTATTAGTAAACTTTTTTTTATTAAAATTTTGCTGCAGGACTAGTAGGTGGGTAGTATAAAGGTTTATGTTTGGGTGTGTTTTTTTCCATAAGAAAGTATAATGAATATAACTTTATTAAATATTGAGAGTAAAAACTGTCATTGTTTAATGCTTCAATTGCTAAAGCATAAATAAACCTGACCGAATGTGTGGAAGGATATCATTTAAGTTTATTAAGGAAGAAAATGAACATGATCTCATAAAAGAAAATTAAAGTCTAAAGATAAAAAAAGAATAAAATACCTAGGAATAAATTTAACTGAGGAGGTAAAAGGCCTGTACTTGGAAAACTATAGATATTGAAAAGAAAGAAATTGAAAAAGATACAAATAAATGGAAGCATATACAATGCTCATGCATAGAAAAAAAATTAACATTGTTAAAATATCTATACTACCCAAAGCAATCTACAGATTCAATGCAATGTCTATTAAAATACCAATGGCAACCCTAGCTGGTTTGGCTCAGTGGACAGAGCATTGGCCTGTCGACTGAAGGGTCCTGGGTTCGATTCCAGTCAAGGGCACATGCCTGCGTTGTGGGCTCAATCCCCAGTGGGGTGTGTGTAGAAGGCGGCTGATCTATAATTCTCTCTCATCATTGATGTTTCTATCTTTCTCTCCCTCTCCCTTCCTCTCTGAAACCAATTCAAAAATATATTTACTAAAATTTATATGGAACCACAAAAGACCCTGAATAGACCAGCAATCCTGAGAAAGAAGAACAAAGTTGAAGGTGTCATGCTACCTAACATCAAACCATGTACTACAAGGCTACAGTAATCAAAACAGCATGGTTCGGGCATAAAAACAGACAAATCAATGGAACAGAATAGAGAGCCCAGAAATAAACCTATGCCTACATGGTGAATTAATCTATAAAAACACCATAAAATATGGTCAGCATCACTAATGATCAGAGAAATGCAAATGCAAACCATAATAAGAGATCACCTCACACCTACCTGTCAGAGTGGCTGTCATCACTAACTCAACAAACAAATGTTGGCAAGGATGTGGAGAAAGAAGACCCTCATGCACTGTTGGTGAGATTTCAATTGGTTCAGCTACTATGGAAAAAATTATGGAGGTTCTTTAAAAATTATAATTAGAACTACCTACTGACCCAGGGATCCCATTTCTGGGTATGTATTTGAAGAAATCCAAAACACTAATTTGGAAAGAAATATGCATCCCTATGTCTCCTACAGCATTTTTTACAATAGCCATTATATGAAAGCTACCTAAGTGTCCATCAATAGCTGAGTAAAGCAGTGGTACATATATACGAGGGAATATTACTCGGCCATAAAAAGAATGAACTCTTATAATTTGAAACAACATGGATGGACTTAGAGAATATTATGCTAAATGAAATAAGTCAGAGAAAGACAAATACCACATAATTTCACTTATATGTGGGATCCAAAAACACAAAATAAATGAACAAATAAAACAGAAAAACTCATAGATACAGAGAACAAATTGATCATTGCTGAATGGGAAGGAGTTTGAGGGACTG
>NW_006286140.1:4423048-4424069 GCF_000327345.1 Myotis davidii
TCCCACGCCCTTCCTCTCTGAGATCAATATAAATATTTTTTTTTTTAAAAAAAGAAAGAAAGAAATACAGGTAGCTGAAGAAAACAGGAAATAGGCCTCTGCTCAGGGTATGGCATTATAAGAAAGGATATTCTGATTCTGGAGTGGAAAATTTAGAACAAAAAGATACCATCTGCAACATGGATGGGACTAGAGGGTATTATGCTAAATGAAATAAGTCAGAGAAAGACAAATACCACATAATTTCACTTATATGTGGGATCCAAAAACACAAAATAAATGAACAAATAAAACAGAAAAACTCATAGATACAGAGAACAAATTGATCATTGCTGAATGGGAAGGAGTTTGAGGGACTGGGTGAAAAAGGTGACACGATTAAGACGTACACATTGGTGGTTACAAAATAGGAGGATGAAAGCATAGCATAGGGAATATAATCAATAATATAATAACTCTGTATGGTATCAGGTGGGTACTAGATATATTGGGGAATTGCTTTATAAGTTATGTAAATGTATAATCTTTATGCTGTACACCTGAAATATAATATTGAATGTCAACCATAATTGAATAAAAAGATAAAGTAATAATATTAACAAGTTGGGGATCAAATGTATAGCACAGTGACTATCCTATATAATAATAGAGGAATATGCAAATTGCCCATTACAGCATCACATCACGATTGGATCAGCAGGCTGCGTCCCCGCCCTCTGCTCAGGCAGCTGCAAGGCCTGGGGTAGGATAGGATACGATAGGAGGGGATAAGAAAGGAGAGGGAGAGGAAGGCAGGCTGCATGCAGACAGGCCGAGAGGAGAAACAAAAATACAGAAAGGGAACAAGACGACGACACAGGAATGGAAAAGGGAAGGAAATGCGGGGCTGCACGCGGGAGGGGGTGGCGACTGCAGTGGAAAAGGGAAGGAAACGCGGGACTGCATGCGGGAGGGGGTGGTGACCTTGGGGGGGGGGATGCAGTGCAGCAGGTGTGTCCAGAGAGGGGTACCTTGCCCAGAC
>NW_006286140.1:4424163-4428693 GCF_000327345.1 Myotis davidii
TGGTGCGGCGGGGGGGGGTGCAGGCGGTGCAGAGAGGGGAGCCCTACCCAGATGCAGGAGGAGGGCAGTGGCTCCCAACACAGGCTGTTGGCGGGGAGGCACCCACGGTCTGGGATGGAGTGGTGGATGGTACAAGGTCTTCTAGGCGGAGGTGCTCCTGCTTCGTGGCATCAGCGCCCGGGCCATGCGGGTCTCGGCCACCCTCGCTGGGCCGGGTGTCCCAGGCAAGGAATGGGAGCAGGACAGTGGTGGGGAGGATGGGGAAGGGGGGGCGGCCAACACCTGGCCGGGGCTGAGCCCTGGGCTGGGGGTTAATGCTCCTCCCCCCACAAACGGAAGCTTTAAGAAGGGAAAAAAGGAAGAAATGGGGGAGAGAGCAAAGCAGGTCCGAGGGAGGAAGTGAAAAAAAAATTAAGGTGGGAAGGAAGGGAAACGGGAGGGAGGACAGGGGTAAAAATAAAGGAAAGAAGGAATGTGGGGAGGGAGGGAGGGGAGGAGAAAGATGGGAAGAAGGATGATGGAGCAGAAGTAGAAAATAAGAAGGAAAGAAAAGTTTATAAATCATGAGTCAGTAGGAAAAAGTGTTACATAAAAGAGAGAGAAAAATTGTGTGAGAGGGAGAAGCCAATAAGGAAGTCAGATACAATTGTGGTGACCATTTTATAATTTACAAATGAATCAAATCAATACAGTCTGACACTTTTAATGTTACATATCAACTATATCTTAATAAAACTGACATGAAAAAATAGGTTATAGAACAGGAAGTAAACAGGCTATTGTCTCAAGGAAGAATTTTCCAAGGAATCCGATTCCCTCTCTTCAATATAACCTGGAGGACCCTCGCATCACAACTCTTGGCACTTGTAGGCACAAGGATACGATGTAGGGAGAGCAAAAGGAGGACTTGCTTTTCAGCCCTGGGTGGTGGTGGGAAGGAGACTTAAGGGGGGAAAAGGAGGCCCTGCGATGGCGCGATGTGCTTCCTCAGGGAGGGAAACATGGAAGACGGGAGGAGGCCTTTGTCCGGACTCCTTATTTATGACCCTGGGATGAGGCCCCTCTCCGAAGTCCTGACCCAGCCTGAACTGGCTGAAGGAACCATCTCAGGGTGGGCAGAGTCAGGCCAAGGAAGGGCTGAGGTTTGTTACCTGGCGCCTCCGAGTTCCCAGGTGTGGTGAACACTGGATGCAGGTCCAGCAGGCCTGCTTTGGGAGCTTTCCCAGGCAGGGTCTTACAACTCAGCCACTTTCCTAAGTGGGTCCCTGGGCCTGCAGACTGGGGGCTGGGGGCAGGGGGGCTTTGGCAGAGATGTGAGGTCTGAGGCCTGTGAAACCCATGTCTGCCCAGGAAGGATCTCCGGCTCCAGGCAAGTTGAGGATGAGAACAGCAGCCTCCAAAGCTGGCTGAGCATCTGGGAGGCCTGGGGAACAGTGCCCCCGAGACCAGACCCAAAAGACTGTCAAGGAGCTGGCTCTTTTCTGTACCATAGCACACAGCCCGCGGCTCACACATCTAGGCACTGCCTGGGGACAAGAAAGGGCAAAGGCAGTGTATTAGGATTTCCAGAGAAACAGAACCTGTAGGAGATTCTCTGTCTGCCTGTCTGTCTGTCTGTCTGTCTATGGAAATGGCTCACATGATTACGAAAGTGGAGAAGTCCCAGATCTCCAGTTGGCAAGCTGGAGACCCAGGAGAGCCACGGGTGTCGATTCTGTCCCAGTCTGAAGGCAGAAGCCTGGTGCCTGTGCGAAGTCAGTCAGGCAAGAACTTTTGATCTAGCTGGGCCGTCACTGGATTGGATGAATCCACCCGCACTGGGGAGGCCACTGTGCTTTGCTCAGTCCACGGATTAAAATGTTAATTTCAGCCAACGGTTTGGCTCAGTGGGTAGAGTGTCAGCCTGAGGACTGAAAGGTCCCAGGTTCGATTCTGGTCAAGGGCACTTGCCTGGGTCAAGGGCTCCATCCCCAGTATGGGGTGTGCAGGAGGCAGCCGATCAATGATTCTTTCTCATCATTGATGTTTCTATCTTTCTCTCCCTCTCCTTTCCTCTCTGAGATCAATAAAAATATATTTTTAAAAATGTTAATTTCACCCAGACACATCCTTACAGGCATACCCAGAATAATGTTTGACCAAATATCTGGGCACCCAGTGGCCCAGGACAATTGACATCTAAAGTTCACTGTCCCAGGGAGCCATCTAGAAACAGAAGTGTTCCTAAGAGAGACAGAATTGGCTGAAGGAACTGTTTACACGATCAGATTGGATTAAAATGAATCAAGATAGGAGATTCAGTGGTTTTTTTTTTCTTTTTATCACAGTAACTAAAAAATGGGAGATTACAAAAGGCAACAGATGAGCCCTAATTAAAAACTTACATTTTCTCTGCCACAGATAAAGATATGGTATGTGGGATCACACTGTAGCTGTTCTGTAATCTGTTTTTCCCATATAAACATGCATAAGAGATAGTTTCTGGATTAATAAATACGGGTGTCCCTAAAAGCTGTTTTAATATTTACTTAGTATTGCATTGTTTATGAATATCAATTTAAATACCCAGTCCCCTATTGATGGACATGCAGGCTGTTTCTGATCCTTCACTCAGAAAATGCTGTGACAAACATCAACCAAGAGGACCGCAGGGCACACGGTTCACATCAGAAAGCTGTCACTTCCAAGTGTCACTACTGCTTGCTTTTTTCATATCACGGAGAAGAAAAAGGTTTGTACTCATTCTTTATACGTGCGAGTAATGGAATAAAAATAAAGGAGTGCAGGAATTTGACAAGGAGCTTGCAATTGGCCGGGGGATGCGCAGGGATGGGGCAGGTGCACGCCCAGCCGCTCCCTGCCCAGCCATGACCACACTGGCCGGCTAATGGAGCATGAGGCGATCATTCATGCCTCTCAGAAATTCTGTTCACCTGCCAGGCACTGGCTTGCACTCCCGCTTGCCGTGCAGACTTCCACGGGCTCTGCTGCGGCCCACGGGGAGGCTGAGGGCAAGCTGGGCAGGAAGCACACTTCTGCCTCCCCTTGAGATAATGAACTGGAGGAAGGGAAAGCTGGGCCGCCTGAAGGACAGCCAGCAGCCCTATCGAACCCTCCCAGAGCGCGGCTGCCATGGGCGAGCTCTGTTTATCAAGAGCCACATGCTCCCGACTGCAGGCGACTGCATGGCTTCAATTAGACTTTTTGACTGATGGCCAGTTTAATGAGCCTATTTACAGAGGGTCATTCAACATGGCAATTACACCTATAAATCTATTTGCAGCAGGACTCGAATAACCTTCTGCACACAGCCCTGTATAAAACTGCTGTCTGATTAATTAACATTAATTTCCCTGCCGTATGGAACCAGCTGCAGTTGGTGTAAATGCTTCCAGCTCCCCGCTGCAGGCCCCGTGCAAATGGCAGGGGTTCTCTGGGTGGGGGGAGTGGTTCAGGGGCTGGGAGGGAGGGGGAGGCCGGGAGTCATGTAGTTGTTATTCCCAAGCAGCTCTTCGTTTTTCTTCCTTCCCTCCGTTCTTTCTCTGGTCCTGTTTGATTGATGTTTCAGGGCAGTGTCATATATAGGGGGCAAAATTCAATTAATTGGATATGAAATATTTATAACCCTGCTGTATGTGTCTATCAGGGAAGAGCCCTTAATAGATCTTCTCATTAGTATGGGCTGGTGACTCATTTCTCTGCTTTCACAGTCATTCAGAATTAAAATCCAATTAATCTAATATCCCTGTGACTGTTATTAAATTATTGGGAAAACTGCATTCAGGAGATAGGGTGAGGGGAAGAAGCTGGCCTTGTGGAGACTCATTTCCTCTCTGCAAATCACACGATGCCGGGGGGACCAGCCCCCCTTCCTTTGGGCAAGTCTAGTTTCGGGGTTGTGTCTAGACTTGGCAAATAAAGCGCAGATTATGAACCAAGGGCTCTCAGCTGCCAATGCGGACACCGCCAAAGCTCGTCACACAACCACGCAAACTGGAAATCTGGCTCTAAAACCGCTCAAGTATTTGCAGGATTGTAACTCAGTGAAAAGGTAAGACTTGCACTGTTTTAAGCAGCTCTACGAAACTGCACCTCTTTAAGGTAGAAGCAGTAGCGGGTATGGAGACTGAGTGGAAGCTCAGTGCAGGTCTAAAATGTTGTGGTTGTGTGAGTTCTTAGCCTGCGCGTCCTGTGAAAAATCAGTGATGGCAGTTTATAGGAACGATGAGTCTCCTCCTTGTATCTGGGAAAACAGGGACCTCTGCTATCATTAACAAATGGTCATATCCCAGGGGGTTTCGTTTCTTCAATGGTTTGTGGAGGCACTTAACATTTTTACATTATTTTGGGCAAGGGGACAGGAAAAATATGTTGCCATAATGGCAAGCAACATCCTGAAACCTTGCCAAGTGACTGGTATTATAACATCTTGGTGCGTTGTCTGAAAAGTTCTAACTCCAAACTTTCATTATGACTGTGACATAATGATTCTAGAAACCAGTGACAGGCTCTCACCCTCCCCGCCGCCAC
>NW_006286140.1:4428828-4437921 GCF_000327345.1 Myotis davidii
ACACAGACTGCATTCCTACTGGGTGCCAGGCACTGTGACAACAGCCAGGGGTTGCAGTGCTGGATATTACATATACGACTATACACGGAAATGTTCCCAAAAGTATGTGGTGATAAGACTCAATCCCCAACTTTGAGAAGCTTCTAGATCTTAAAACAAATCAAGTGAAATATGATGGGTTGAACGACTGCTGCAGGAGCACAGCATAGACCTGGAGGTCAGGGAGGGCTTCCTGGAGGAGGTGAGAACAGGGCTGTGTGCCTGCTCTGGCTTAGGCATTCCTCTATTTAGGACATCCTCCCACTCCTTCCACCTTACCTGTGCTTCTCCCCAAGTCCCATTTCCCTTAGGGTGCCTTTCCTAACTAGTGTAGGCCCACACTGAACTTGTCCATTACTTACTGTCTTTGTCGCTCATCAGATTGCATTTACTGTCACTGGGTTTCTATATGCATCTTGCTGCCCCTACTACGGTACACATTATTTGAGGGATACAACTGTGTCTTACATTTCCTGTTGCACCTCATCTGTAGCAAGCACTCTGCTAAGAACATAGCCAACACTCAATGAAACTTATTGAGCAAAAGGTTACTTAGCATTTAACTTCTGAAGCAAACACTTTTTCAACTGTGATGCAGTTTAGTCCATGGTTTTCCACTTTCTCTCTTTGTAAATATTGCATTTTTCATTTGACAATTTGTGAAAATTGTCAAGTGAAATTTTCTTAGCTCTCAAAAGTGGCTTCTCTGATGGTAAACATTGCTGGTGGGAGTGTAAATTCATACACCCTCTATGGAGGGCATGTTAGCCATAAACATTACATTTGCATTCCAGCAATTGCATTTCTTGGAATATATTCTATGGATAACTTTGCACTTCACATTTGACTAAGTGAAATTCCATACATACAAAATTATTCATTGCTTTAATGTTTGTAGTGGTAAAAGATTAGAAACACATCAGGTGTCTGTCATTAAGGGGTTATCTGGAACAAGCATACAACAAAATATTATACGGTTTTTTAAAAAAGAATGACAATTGCCGGAGTCCATTCATTGTCTTCACTAGCTGAGTTTAGACAGAGACCCCCCAGAAGCTGGTAGCCCTTGAAAGTCCTAGTAAAGGTCAGGGCTTGAAAGTCCTAACAAAGGTCAGGGCTGTGAACCACTCAGTTAATTTAGGTAATAATAGTTGAAGCATCCTCACCTTAGTTCCCTTAATTCCTTAGATACTTATGTAGATCCTTGTTGATTATTGTTAATCAGATATCCTGGAAATCTATTGATGAGCTAATCAGATACTTTGTCTATTCCTGGAAATTGTCTGCTGATCTGTGTGTCATTGAACCTCCTTACCCTAAGGGATACTCCAGATCAATAAAAGATTGGAGAGGCCTGAGCATAGGTGGAAGTCCTTCGGGACTTGGCCGCCTGGTCCCCCAATATTGCAAAATTATCTTGTGTCTTTTTCTCTCATTTGCTGTGCGGCTACTCTTTCAGATACCGAACCCTACTCCACACAGAACGTGGAGGGAGTCTTACTCAACAGAGAATTTTCCCTATGCACTAATATGAAAAGACCTTCACGAAATTGTCAAGTGAAAAATGCAAGTTTCACAACAGGATGTATTATAAGCCACTTTTTTGTATTAAAGAGGGAAGCAAAGGTTGTAAAGAAATTCTTTTGAAAGAAACTAGTAATAATAGTTTTTCTGAGCAAGGATGTGGGATTAGGCAGAGGTTACAGATGATAAATGCATCTTTCATTCTATTTTTTTAGTATTTAAAAAAAATTTATATAAAATCACACAGTAAAGTTGATTGGGGGGGGGGTACAGATCTTGGAATTTTCATAGATGTGACCATCAGGTGTCCACCGCCACACTCAAGATACCAAAACCCCCTTTGCAGCCACACCCTCCTGCTGGCCACACCTGGCGATAGCTGCTGTTCCCACTCTAGCTTTGTCTTTTCAAGGACGGCTTATAAAGGTAACACGTTGCGAGATCTTCGGAGACTGACTTCCTTTACTAACATGCCTTGGAAACTCATGTCAGATGTTGCATGTGTCACTGCTTGTCCCTTTTTATTAGAGTGGCATTCAATGACACAGATGCCCTGAAGTTGTCTGTGCACTCACTGTTCAGAACATTTGGGTTGTTTCCGTTTTTTGCAGTTGGGATAGAGCTGCTGTAAACGTTTATGTACATGTTTGTGTGAAAATGTCTTCATTTTTATGGGGTCAATACCCCCTTCCCCAGAAGTAAAATTGCTGGCCTGTGTACAAGTATACGTGTACGTGTACCTTCATAAGGAACGCCAAACTGTCTTCAAAGTGACCCTACCTTTCCCCGCTCCCTCCCACAATGAGCGATCCAGTTGCTTCACACCCTAAAGCACACTTGGTATTGTCAGTATTTTCATTTACACAAGTTTTCATAGTTGACCATGATTTTAATTTAAATTGCCCGAATGGCCTCCAATGTGCTTATTTGCCATTCTTATGTGCTCTTTGGTGAAGTGTCTGTTTACAGTCCATTTACATTTATGTATACCTTCTGAACAACCGGAATGCAGTCCTTATTTGAAAATAAAGATTTGAAAATGGCTGCCTTGTCCCCAAGGCCCCACCCCCATTTCTCTCTTCAGGAAGGAATTCTGGGCGTGGCCAATCACTTAGTAATGATCTGGCCTTCCCTGTTTTGAAATTGACTGTTACTTCTTGCTCCATCAACTCAGAGATGCTCCTCATGGGAGAGGTAAGTGACGAGGAGATTCCACCATCTTCCCCTGTCCCACAGTGGCTGGTTGAAGAGCTGATGCTGTATGAAATCTGGGGCCCTCAAACACTGTTGGGGCAAGAGGCCGGAAAAGTCCTTCCTCACTGCTGTTTGTATGGCCAAAACCCTTCGCATATGAGTGGAACTTTTGTCTAGCCCAGGGGTGGGCAAACTTTTTGACTCGAGGGCCACAATGGGTTCTTAAACTGGACCGGAGGGCCGGAACAAAAGCATGGATGGAGTGTTTGTGTGAACCAATACATGTTAACACTGCTGCTGGTGAAGGAGCGGAGGGTAGAGCAAGAGACCCCTCCACTCTTTCAGCTCTGCAGGCCGGATAGAACAGCCGAATGGGCCGGATCCGGCCCGTTTGAAATGAATAAAACTAAAAAAAAAAAGACCGTACCCTTTTATGTAATGATGTTTACTTTGAATTTATATTAGTTCACACAAACACTCCATCCATGCTTTTGTTCCGGCCCTCTGGTCCAGTTTAAGAACCCATTGTGGCGCTCGAGTCAAAAAGTTTGCCCACCCTAGAGACTCTAGACCAGTGATGGCGAACCTTTTGAGCTCGGCGTGTCAGCATTTTGAAAAACCCTAACTTAACTCTGGTGCCATGTCACATATAGAAATTTTTTGATATTTGCAACCATAGTAAAACAAAGACTTATATTTTTGATATTTATTTTATATATTTAAATGCCATTTAACAAAGAAAAATAAACCAAAAAATGAGTTCGCGTGTCACCTCTGACACGTGTCATAGGTTTGCCATCACTGCTCTAGACACATGTAGCCCTTATTTTGTATAAACATGTCTGAGTGTTAAGTTCATAGTTGGCAAAGGTTTATGTAAAGAAACAAACCCACCATTTCATGTGGTCGCTAGCGATTGGAATTAATGCAGACCCTGCTGAGGCCCCTCACTGAGGCCCCATTTCTCCTGTTTTACTGGTGAGAGCCTGGAGTCCTGTTTGTTGTCAGTCTGCTTGGCAAGAAAATCTGTCACCAGCACTGAGATGGGAAATGATGAAGGTACAACCCGTGTCCCAATATCAATTTAATTCAAGTCAGCAAACACTTGGAACCCTTAGCCTAGGCCTGGCCTGAACTGGGAATAGCATCGGTCTCAGGAACTCATCTGTAGTTGAATGCTGTTCAGTGCAAGGAACACCACGCCTGGGAGGTCTAGGGAAGGCGTGCATCCCCATTTCACAGATGAGAAACTGAGGCCCAGAGCATTTAGGTGATAGAACGTGGGAGGCCTGGGATTTCAACTCGGGTCTACATGACTCTAAAGCCCATGGTCTTTTCAATGTCACAGTGATTTATTTTGTCATCATGCTATTTCTTTTTTGCTTATCCATAAATATATCCTTTTATTTCCCATATTCAGGGAAAACTTAGGCATTCAACTTTAAGGGGCTAAAGTACAGGGCATCTAAAAAAAGTACAGAAGTATAAATATTCCCCCTACCCCCAAATAAGTTTTGGTGAAAAAAGTGTTAACATCTTTAAATTAAAAATAAACCCAAGCCTATCACGTGGAGTCCAAAAATTAAATCAATGATAAATGGCTAAGCAGCTCCTCACAGGGAGTGTGTCCCATGGCCAGGAAACACTGCCACCTTCCCAGTAGCCTCCTCAGTCAGGAAAGACTCAGATTATTGCTAAATCAGCTTTATAGAAACCATATAAACTAACATTTTAATAACCTGCAGTGGAACAGACACAAGGGGGCAATAAGTCCTAGATGCCCGAGAACTTGGTTAAACAGGCCACCGGCAAAGGTGGTGCCCAGGCAAGAAGTCTCAGGGAGCATTTGACACTGGGCCTTGTTGGAAGGCCCTGCCCCCGACATCAGCAGCCTCAAGGTCAGTTTGCACACCTCCCCCCAGGAGCAGCCGGCGATTCCAGCAGCACAGAATTTGCTCATTCCAGCCATGTCACTTGTTTACCAGCACCTGAGTTTAATCTATTTCAAAGCATGTTAACGGTAAGTCTCTTAGAAAAGGAATTCCAGTAGCTTCATGGTCACATCAGGTTAACAGCGGCTGCAGATTTTCAGTTTATCTCAAATATCCTTACCAATAACAGAGAGAACCAAGAGCCATCCAAAAAAAAATAAAATAAAATAAAATAAAGGAGTAGGCAGGAAAGAGAAACACTGTGCTCTACTGTAAGCCTGGTAAAGTGTTCAATGTAATTCTGATTTTAAGTCAAGAAATCCAGGGAAAACACCGCTCCCTGCCACAATCAGGATCCCAGCAAAGTGAGAATGAAGCCACTTGACAGAAGTCAGCCTCTACAACTCATCTGTTGGTGGAATACGCAACATTTCTCCTTCTCTTTAAATTACTAGCAGAGTCATTCCAAGATGTATCGGCACTTTTAGGCATTTCTAAAAAGTAAAGGCATTTGTAAGTCTAGCCACACTCGGGGAAAAAAGGAAGGATTCAAAGTTCTCTTGTTCTGCCAACCATTTCGAGTGACACAGAATCAGTTGTATATGTGAGTGGTGGTGTGTATCCTGGAGAAAGAGTACTAACAACTGTATGAATCCCCCCCTACCCCCCGAAGTGGCTATTAAATCCATGCCCCAAATAAACCATCATTGCTAAGGATCCCTCTTCTCTTAGTCAGCTTCTGTGTTGACGGTAGTGGTTACTTAGGTTTTATGTGGTTTAACTATGTCTTACCATGTTTGTGATCTTTTATGGAGGACATCAGAGCAAAAGCAGCTCTTCCATGGAGGGAGAGGTCTAAAAGGAACTCCTCCAGCTAAGAAGCAAGCATGTATTTGGTGGGTTTATACTTGGGACTGCCGGGACCGCGGGCTTCCCTAACACCCTGAAGAAGGCAGGCTGGCCTGGTCTGAAATGAATATCTCTACCATGAGTAAAAATAAATGCCATTTTTACATCTAGAAAACTGTTCTCTATTTAGTGGAGAAGGATGAGGCTGGTATCTCTAAATCTAAACACACAGTGGGTTGGGGGCCTGGTCTTTAGGGTAGATGCTTACTGAAGCCAAGGACTGAGTCCAAGTTAATTTAGCAAACAGCTCTGTTGGAAGCATAGTAACTAGAATAAAATTTAATAAAGTCTTCTGGCATGTGTTTTCCAGATTTCCTCAATGCCATATAACTACTGTCCTCTCTGCCTTTCCTCTTTTGTGGACACTGTCATTCATGATCACACTCAAAGACCCATTGCACACTGACATCCACTAGTGAACAGAAAGGGGTTCACTTCTCCACATTTTTGCTCCGGCCATGGGTGCGATGGCAGCCTCCCACCCACTGAGAACAGTTTGTTCCACTCTCAGTCGATTGGGGGTTTGTCACCCCAATGCCCTGAGACAAGGACATCTTCATTCAGAGGCATTGCTAGGGTGAGTTTCTCAAACATCTGTGGTGAGTACACTGCAAGAACCTCTTCTTTCCTCAAAAATTAAAAAAAGAAAAAAAGGTGGTATGACCTCAAACACCACTTTTATAATAGACTAGAGGCCTGGTGCACAAAATTTGTGCACTGAGGGGGAGGGTGTTCCCTCAGCTTAGCCTGCACCCTCTCACAGTCCAGGAGCCGTCGGTCAGACATCCTTAGCACTGCTGAGGAGGCGGGAGAGGCTCCCGCCACCTCTGCTGCGCTCACCAGCTGTGAGCTGGGCTTCTGGCTGAGTGCTGCTCCCCCTGCATTGAGCATCTGCCCCCTGGTGGTCAGTGCGTGTCATAGTGACTGGTCATTCTGCTATTTGGTCAATTTGCATATTAGCCTTTTATTATATAGGATGCTAAGTCTTGAGTATATGACAAAAGTTTTTGAGAGAAAAGATGTTAAGACTGCAAGACAATTCTTAGATATTGAATATAATTTTAATTAGTTGATAACTTACGCCTATTGTGGTAGAGAAGATAAGCAGGCAGCATAACTCTGAGTGGCAGCCAAGAGGCCGCATTCTGGAATACTTTTGAATAGCCTTGAGGCGTTCCTGTGACACGTCCCATGAAAATGTTTTCACACCCCGGGGACTTCTGGTCATCTTGCTGAGACCAGCAGGAAAGGGCTGCCCTTCTCCCAGCTTTGGGAATCCTTGAGCTGGTATAGTTTCCTTCTTTGCCAACTCAGCCCTTATAATTTTTCTTCTCTGGGGTAACTTGGGCTTTTCGGGGTGTGTGTCCTCCCCTTCAGCCCACAGGCCTGATGTGGGGGTTTCCTGGCCTTCTTGGCTCTTTCTGCTCTGCCCTCTGGTTCACCGCCCTGGCCGCTGCTGAGAAGGCGGCTTCCTTTCGGCTCCCACCCCTGGGTAGGCCATTTGCCTGCGACTGAGGCCTGAGAGGGGGAAGCAGGCCTGCCTGTGGCCCTCCACCACTCCCCACCACTCCAGGGAACAGGCCCATGATTTTAACATGCCTCTGGTGATCTGCTAGTTATACTACTTATCTTAATGGATATTATCATGGAATATTAGACTTAAAAATTGCTTTTATGGTTCATTTGATGTAAAGATTAATAAAAATAGAAGCTTGATCATTATAAATACAATGAATCATTCTGTAGTGTATAAAAGTAGGATCATGTTATGTTTATCTTCATAACTTGTTCTTTCACATGTTATGCACATATGCTTTCTCCATGTTACTAAGTGTCTTAGTTATCTCTACTGTGAAATGAATTAGTCCCAAACTTAGCAGCTTAAAACAACAAACGTGTTCACACAGCTTCTGAGGGCAGAAACGCCTTAGCTGGGGGTCCTGGCTCGGCTCTGCCCTGGGGTCGCAGTCACGCTGCCAGCCAGGGTGCGGGGTGCATTCACAAGGCCTCAGGCTGCTGCCATGAGGGTGTCCTCACAGGGTTGCACTAGGACACGGTGGTCTGAGAGTGAGGGGTCAGAGAGAGCACTGCTGCTATGTCCTGTGTAGCTTCATCCGGGAAGGGACACACCATTACTTCCGCCGTATTCTCCGGGTTACACAGACCAGTTCTGGTACGGGTGGGAGGGGCTTGACGATCTCCCGGACTCCCTACACCTCTTAGGGATCATAGCCTACGGGCTGGACCACAGGTGCCATCCTGCGTCTCCTTTTCCTCCTCCCCACCCAACCTTGAGTTACAAGCCTGCAGAACGACTTGTACTCTTACCCAGAGGCCTCTGCCCATCCTGCATCCACACCTCCTTCTTTTCCTGTCTCACTTGGCCCAGGTATCTGCTCCTCTTCTAAACCTCTCCTGAGCCCCCGGTCTGGATGAGGTGGCCCTCATGGCGCCCCTTTCTTCCTCTGCCAAATACTTCAACACACAAGCTTACAATTGTGCATTGATATGCCCGTCTCTGTTTCCCAGGCTGTCAGTTTCTTAAACACGGGGCCTGATGTCTTATTCATGGACCTAGGATGGGGCCAGCTCATACTCTGTGGTCAACAAGTTCTGTTGAGTGATAAGCAAACGGAGCGCCTAGGGACCTGCGGTCCGTGGGAGCCTGATGAGGCCTCTTTTCCCTGCCACCAGCATCACCATCGCCACCACAGCTGCCGTCTGTCCCCCGCAGGCTGCAGCCCACCTGGAGCTCGGCGGTGTGAGCTCTTCCAGGTCCAGAGCTCGCCAGCCAGCACTGCAATTGAGTTTTGTTTTCATTATGAAGGCTTCCTGGGAAGCTTCAAATTAATTTTAATCCTCTCCTCACTTTTAAGGCCTCTAAAAAGAGCCGTGTTCCCACCTTCCTTGGTACACTGGGGCCTATCCCATTGCGCTCGGACAGCTCCCAACCTGGCGCGGGCTGCGTGCCCCTCCAGCCCCCTGCCTCCCTGTGCCAGGCCAGCGGGCTTGCAGACTTCCAAGCTGTGGGCGGCTCTCCACCTGGGCACTGGGAAAGGACGTCCCGCCCACAGCAGCCAGGTCAACGCCCACTTGGGTCTGATGGATTCAGCTTTTACAATTCACCTTATCACATGCATTCTTATCCATTTTATTGGTTGCTTCATCCATACTAAGTAGACAATATGAAAACAATTATTCTACCGAGTTTAATTTAAAATTTTTTACGGTCTCCTTGGAGTGTTTGGTCTGACGCTCATGATGGCATTGAGACATACGGATCGCACCCTTGTTCTCCTTTCCTGGCACAGATTTCCATTATCTTGCCTAGAATCACTTAGAAGTCGGTCACAGCCCCGCTCAGGAAAATGAGTGTGGGTAAAGGGGAACCACTCCAAGCGTCTCTACCACTTAGTGCCGACTCTGTCCCCGGCTTGGTGCTGAGCATTTCACGTTCCTGCTGTCACGGGAAACTCAATGCAAGCTCTGCAGCAGG
>NW_006286140.1:4437978-4493556 GCF_000327345.1 Myotis davidii
TCACGCTGGTCCCTCGTCTTCTGTTCTAAAGCCCACTCTTGTCACCACCCAGGGTCCTACCTCCTTCTCCGCTTCATGCAACCATCAATCTGCACAAATGTCTTGGTTGCCTTAGAGAATTTTCCCATTGAGATTGAAGAGGTGAGTGATTTGAGGAGTCCTGGCAAGTGACCACCATGAGATACCGTACCCATCCTCTGCTGGGCTTTTCAAGCGAGAGGAGAACAAAGTGGACTGGCTGTGTTGAGCTTAGGGCCCAGCTTTCAGAGCTGGGCCCCCAGGAGGGGGATGCTGTGATGTGGGTGCAGGGATGGCACGCCCAGAGCAAAGGCCTGAGGAGGGGGAGGGGCTCTCCTCTAGGCTTCCTCCCCAGCGGGGGCCACTCCACCACCCATGGGGACCCTTTCTCTGGATTTCCCTCCACAAATTCTAGTACACAGAAACCAGCAGGTGCTAGGCAGCGGTCGGTCGATGTTACCCTGGCTGATGCTGCTGCGCCTAGAACAGCGGTTCTCAACCTGTGGGTCGCGACCCGTTTGGCGGTCAAACGACCCTTTCACAGGGGTCGCCTAAGACCATCCTGCATATCAGATATTTACATTGTGATTCATAACAGTAACAACATTACAGTTATGAAGTAGCAATGAAAATAATTTTATGGTTGGGTCACAACATGAGGAACTGTTTTTAAAGGGCCAGAAGGTTGAAAACCACTGCTCTAGAACTTGCAGAGTGCCTCAGTTTCCCCAATCAGCGGCCTTTTTTAAGACCCGGAGGAGATCTGGTGATCTCTCCAGGTTACTATTGCCAGATTCCCACTGTCGGGCGCACACATACGAGTCCTAGATTAATCTGAGGCTCGCGCCTCCCGGGTGGCAGCTGAGCCATCAGGCTGGCTGGGAAACGCCTTATTTTATTTTCTGCCTAACACCAGGCTGCAAATGAAAATACCTTTTCAACCCTCGTATTATTACCCCCATGGATGGCACCTTTAATGCGAGCTATTCATTGTTATAATGGCCGCACCTGTGTAGCACGCACACACTGGAACTGCAGCAGCTGTGGCCCGTAATTGCTAAACATTATTTTCTGTTTCTCCCTGAAAGCTGGTGCCTGTGTGTGTGCGTGCGCGTGTGTTCCTGTTTGTTTCATCGGTAAGGACTCTGGTCCAAAGATTCTACCTCTCTCCTTTTCTTTTTTCTTTTTTAATGTAAGGTGAATGTAAATACATTTATTGCTAAATGCATGTTTTGGAGAAAGTCTGTTACACCCTCTCCTCTCCCCCAACCCCCCAACACACACACACACACACACACACACACACACACACACTCAGTAATGAGACTTTGGAGAGCTACCTCGGAGCGTGTGGTCTGTGGGAAGGTCTGCGCTCCGTGTGCTGGGAGCGGTGGTCTTTGCGGCTGGCTCTGCCATGATTAATGCATTTGTTCCTTGATATTCAGCCCCCGGGCATCTGTGGACAGTGAATCAATGTCACACTTACAGGCCCAGATTATCACCAGCACCAAAGACATTTCTGCACCAGGGACTTCCCAATTCAAAACAAGAGGATTTCTAAGAAGAACACCGTTTTTAAATAAATATATATATTTCCCCCTTTCATTCTCTTTGTGCTTTTCTGAGCAGTCACTCAAGAAGCCCCCTCCCCCATGTGACGCTGCCGCCACTGAAGGGCTGCTAGTCGGCCTTGAAGCTGTGCTTTTAAAGTGAGCACTGCAGCTGGCGATTTGAGAGTTAGATGGAGGCAGGCGGGGGCTGAGTCCCTCTGTGAGTGGCATGATCTGACCATTCCCCAGGGGTCCCTTGTGACACCCAATCTGATCTCTGGCCTCGCAGGTGATAGGTAATTACTCAGCCAGTGTCTGGTGGACAAGAGACCCATCTGCAGTTGGTCAGAGACATTTACCTTCCCTCTTTCCCCTGCACTTACCTCATTCACAAGGACCCCGAGTAGCCAGAGGGTGAGCCCAGGAGAAACTGAGGTGGCGGTGAGCACAGAGCTGACACTTTGGGATGGGCAGACTCCTGGCCACCTGGCCTAAACCTTAGGGAACAGCGGACAGTCCACCAGCAGCTTTCTGAACAAACCACAATGAGTAAGATTGGGCCTCCCTACCGGTTTCCCGTTATAAATAGGGGCAGCACAGAGGCAGGTGCTCCGAGCTGTCAATCACCGTCAACCAGGTCCTCCCAGTAGGAGGAGAGGTTCTCAGAGAAAGGGCGCCCCCTCTGGCAGGTTCTGATGAAGCAGGACATTGGACCCATGGCAGAAGCCCGCGGGTTCTGAGGGCCGAGAGCCAGCACGAGGTCCTGCAGGTGGTGCTCATGCAGCCGAGAAATCCACTTTCTACACCTGCGAATTCTCCACGACCTAGACGTCAGAAAGACGACCGAGGTTTTGGCTGGGTGGCGGGTCCCCGTCAGCGTGCCGGTGTGGTTCCTTCTTTGCCATTTAGTTTTCTTCAGAGGGACAAACACACAGCTGTTTAAGCAAGTGATCACATCCGTCTTCCTTGCCTTGTTTGTGGAAGAAGAGAGGTTTGCTAGTGAGATTGACTAGTGGAAGGGGACCCTACACAGGTAAAGGACATACATGTTTTTGCCACGAATCAGGATGTGGGTTCTGCCATTGGATTTTTATGCTCAAAATATGACCAATGACTTGAACATACTGATGTATGGAAAAAATAAACTTCAAGACATTTAGCTAGGCAAACATGAACCTATTTCTGAAAGTGTAAGAAGTATAAATCAAAAAATAAAGAGAAAACCTGGTTGAGAATCCATCCACCTCTCTTCAAGCCCCGTAAGAGTTAAGGAGTCTGAGAATGAGATAGTGAAAACCTGTGAAACTTTGTGGGTGAGATTGATCAGTCCTGCTTTGAAGAATCTGCTTACTTGGTGAAATGTGCTTCCTATTCTATCATGGATATGATGAGTCCATTTACTAGTATAGTGGCTTGATTTTTTTTTAGTGTATCAGTGTTGTGCAGGCATAGTTTCAGAAAAGAAAGAAAACCAAAACAAAATTCTTCTTTACAGCCCACGGAAATGAGTGTAGGAACAGGCTGGATGGCAAGCTTGTGGTGACTGCCGATTGCACTTTTTGTCCAGAAGGTGGCAACATTTCCCTAAGAATTTGTAAGAAAACAGTAGCTTCGGAAAATGACAATTCACCTCAGGACATTGTGTTTTGTTCTCTTTTCAAAGGCACAGCACAAAACGCAAGGTCCCTCACACCCATACTCTGCTTTTCTCACCAGATTAAAGGGAAAAATACTGAGTCTTGTGTCCCTCTCAAATTTAAATTGTCAAGCTATGCGGGCTAAAATGAATTTATGCAGCTGACAGTTTTAGAAGGTTCGTCTTCCTGCTCCATCCCATGCCCCATAAAGAGGGTGTTTATTGGAAAGGGGCGTCTGTGTGAAGAGCCATGTACATGTATAGCAGTTAACTAGATGGCCCCTCACAACCAGGGACATTTCTCTCTGAAAACCCCAGTGAACCTCAAGATAATTCCTGGCAATCATCCCTCTTTGCTCCATTTGACAGCTCGCTTGTCTCTTAATGCCTGTTCGTGCTGTAGGCTCAGGAGCAAGATGGGAGAGAGTGAAAAAAACACTTCCTTTGGGCTGAGGTAGTAGAATAGAGCAATGGAATAGGCTGTCCAGACACACACATTGAGAATCCTGTATGCAAACCAGTGAAGAGATACTGTTCCAGGAACTGGCAATGTTGCTTTGCTCTCTCCACCTCACCCGGCCCCACCCCCCTCCTTTCCTTAGGATACTTTACATTTGGAAAGCATGATGGCCATACACACATGCATGGGCCTGGGCTAATGTAACTGAAAACGCTTACTACGTCTGTCTCTGACCAGCACTATTTATGTGTGATATACTTCTTTTCTAACTAGGAAAGAAGGTTGGAGTTAAATATTATCTAGCTATGGGAATGGCTCCAAATTATATAAAAGAATGAGATTAACATTAAAAATATATTTGGAGTGATTCTTTGTGCTGTGTAACCTCATGACCTTGCCTTTTATGTCAGAGGGAAGGACAGCACGTCCACTCCCAGGAAATATCTTTGTAGCCAGCCTTACTGTTCTGCATCTCAACTCATCTCTCTCTTTCTCTGTCTTTCTTCTTCTTACACACACACACACACACACACACACACACACACACACACTTTCCAACAGGATGTGTAGCCCAGATCCTGACCTCCATTGAAATCCATAATTCCCCTTGGCCAAAGAATAGGAAGTGGCTTTTCAAACCCATTCAGATGCTCCATTTGCTCCTCCTGCCACACACAGGGGAATTCACTCTCTTCCGGCAGGCACCTCTCTCTTGGGCCTTGGGAGAAGATTTCTCATCCTGACGATATTCTTTCTTCATCTGCCCACCCACAGATCCCGGAGTTCGTCCTCCTCTCCCTGGCCGTGCCTCACCACATGGCCGGTTAATTCATTCCTGTTTTATTCCTGGATGGAGGGGGAGAGCTCTCTGACTTGCCCCGGAGCGGGTACATGTATGAAATGAAGGGGGAGAGACCCAATGTCCTGCCACATATGTTCATCAACTTGAAAATTTTTAAGAGATAAAAATTTATAAATTACATACATACTAGAGCAGGGGTGGGCAAACTTTTTGATGCGAGGGCCACAATGGGTTCTTAAATTGGACCGGAGGGCCGGAACAAAAGCATGGATGGAGTGTTTGTGTGAACTAATATAAATTCAAAGTAAACATCATTACATAAAAGAATTCGGTCTTTTTTTTTTCAATAGTTTTACTCATTTCAAATGGGCCAGATCCAGCCCACGGGCCGTAGTTTGCCCACGGCTGTACTAGAGGCATGGTGCACAAAATTTGTACATGGATGGGGTCCCTAGGCCTGGCCAGCAATCCAGGCTGATTGGGGCCTTCCTACCCCAGCTGCCGGCTGCCAGCTGCTGACTGGGGCCTTCCTTCATTCCACACCACCTTCTGGTGGTCAGCGCACATCATAGTGAATGATCGAACTCCTGGTCTCCCCATCGGACTCCCAAGGGGACACTTTGCATATTAGCGCTCTCGCTCTCTCTCTCTCTCTCTCTCTCTCTTTCTCTCTCTCTCTCCCCCCTCTCTCTCTATATATATATTTATAACACAAAATAATATTATTAAAGAATGAAATTTTGTGTCGTTGGAATCAGTAACATCGACTTTCCCCAAGGCTCAGAGTCTGCCATCTATGCATGCAGATGATTTGACTCTTCCTGAAGCTACTGGACCCAAGTTGCAAATTTGCTCATGCTACACTTCCCTTCCCAAAGAAAATATGCCCTCTTTATTGTTCTTATCTTATCACAAGCCCCATCTGCTGGGGGGAGGGCAGGGGACCCTACCTTTTAGTAAGATTCCATTAACCTGGTCTGATGTATAGGTTAACCTCTGCCTCTTTGGGTGTCTCAGATTTTCCATCCCTGGCTCTGCTGTGCCCCCAGATGGCATGTGACCGCCTGAAAGTGTCATCTGTATCCCTTCTGTTTCCCCAGGCAAAAGGCTGGGGTTATTAAACACTGAGGCATGGCACCCAGCATTTGCGGGGCGGGGGAGGGAGAGGAGGGCTGATGCGCTAGCACCTACCACTGGTTTGGGCCCTTTGCCTCTTTTCTTAAACCCCCACCTGTGAGCTTCATCACCCTAAGCAGCGGGGGCTGGGCCCTCTGCATCCTGCACTAGGCACAAAGTTCCTCCAGAGTTCCCACGCACACTGCCCGGAAGGGGGATGTCAAAAAACCCATCTCTCCTTTTCTGCTGATAAGGTTGTCGCATTCCCTGGGCTGGGGGAAGGCTCTGCCACACCCTGGGAATGTGCCACTAGACTAGTCCAAAGCTGGATGGCTCTCCCATACCTGTCTGGATATTTTAAAAAGCTCTACCCACCCGAAGGAGAAGAAGTGGGCCCTAAGAATCTTGATGTTGGGACTAGATTTCCTGGCCTCTCTTAATTCTTCCCACCATTCACCTCCAAGCTTTGCTTAAAGGCTCAGAATCTTCCTTCTATACGTCTTCCTCTATGGCATACCTTCTTTTAACTTTAGGGCAACAAGTGTAATGGCCCAATAGTCATAAGCAGAAGAGGAATCTTGTCTATATTATGGGGAAAACATCCAAGCTCCTTCTGACTTGGTTCCTGACATACTTAAGGAATTTAGAAAATGTCCTTCCTCTACAAAATTTAGCTGGCAAACTGTTGTGTTTCTCAATTTTGAATGCTGAAAGCTAAACACAAACACTTTATTTTTCTTTGAGTTTCTGTTAGGATAATCGGAATGCTTTTGATCCTACCCCTGCCCTTCAATAGATACTTCAGATGAGGGAAGGTATGTATACTGAAATACAGAAGAGAAAAGCACATTAATATCCATTGTCCCTTCATACGAACCTCACTCATGCCTGTAAAAGAAACCCCCTCCCCCCAAGCTCTGGACAGAGGAAATGCTACTTCTCATGTCTGGAAGTCATGGTGCAAACACCTCAGTTGATTTGTGTGGGGTGGGTGGTATTGAAGGGTAAGTTGTGGCAAAATATGAATTTGGGTTTATTGATTTTTAAAGTTGCTGCCTGACTTACTTTAATTCCCTTACAAATAGTGTCCTATAGATCATCTCCATTTGGTAAGTTATAAATTAGTTGGTATGTGTGTGTGTGTGTGTGTGTGGTGGGGAATGTTAGGTGTGGCAAAGGGAAGTGTCTAAATGAGTCCCATTTCTATATCCATTCCATCTTTAATTTACTGATGAAAATTAGGAAGATATGTTGTCAAATGCCTGGCCGGAACCAAATTCAGTTCAGCATTTTAGTTCTTACCAATTTTGGCTGACATTAAAAAAAATTGGGGGGAAGGTCATTCTTAAGACAAGATGGGCCCCTAAGAAAAACTCAGCTCCTTCTCTTTACTTCTCGGGAAATCCCAGTGGGTGGCACTGGGGGGGCCACCGGCCTAATGAACCTTCCAGGGCCTCTTGGCCTCCTGACCTCCTCCTGGTGATTTTGTGGGTCTGAACTGAGGAGAGGACCTTCATCACCAACAGGCCTGAAAGCCACTGAATGATGAAGAAATAGCAGAAGTTTCATGCAACATTTCTGCCAGATAAGCCCAGACTGTCCGTAGACTGTGGAAAAATGACAACACAATGTGTTGACTTAGGATCATGCCTGCACTTCCACCATCAGTGCAAACAGTTGTTTGTTTCACTTCATTCCTGTTGGTTAGTAGATTATAACCTTGAATTTCCATGGCATGTTTGAGGCTCAGTCTTAGTCAATATTTACACATGATGATAGTTCTCATCAAGGCATAAGGACTTAGATAGTTATGGAAGGATTACACACCACAACCCATCTAGAGACAGGATTTTAATTATCATCATCAGCAGCGACAACAAACACATATTGAGGAGCTACCTTGTGCCGTAACTGAATTAATGAATTTGTTAATCATTGCTTCCTGTTCCCATAAATATTTGCTTAAGTTCAATGTCAGTCAAATCACACAGGCACCAGACTGACGTACCTTGTCACTTAAGAAGATGAACTATTTTCTCATAGTATTAAGAGAGTTTTACTTGTGTTTGAAAGTGTAATCCAAGCACAGCCAGTGTGGCTCAGCAGTTGAGCATCGACCTATGAACCAGGAGGTCACAGTTTGATTCCTAATCAGGGCACATGCCCGGGTTGTGGGCTTGATCCCCAGTGGGGAGCAGGCAGGAGGCAGTCGATCAATGATTCTCTCTCATCATTGATGTTCTATCTCTCTCTCCCTCTCCCTTCTTCTCTGAAATCAACTTAAAAAAAAGAAAAGAAAAGTATAACTTAAGTATGCTCGGCAATACCAGACTGACAGGGCACAGTCAGAAGTGTGTGTCTACAGTGGTGAATGGTTGCAGGTGGCGAACCTCCAGCAGCAGGTCCCTGGATACAAATGCCCTGGATCCCTGGCAGTTTCTGAGCGTTGGGCATGTCTGCCTTTCCTGTCCTTCTGCTCCAATGGTGTCTCCTGGTCATTTGTCCATTGTGTGTCCAGCGATTGGCTCAAAGAATCAACAGGCTTTCTTCTGTCCTACTTGGTTCTTCAGTCCCCTTAAAGCTGGCTCTGGGCAGTGACACTGTTCTGTGAACGACCTTCTCTCTTCCTCGTTGGTGCCCTCTGCTGGCATCGATTTGGTTATCCCTTTGACCACTCATGGGGTGACCTCTTTCCATACATCCAGTTTTTAGGATCAAAGGTAGCATGGTCTTGTGTGTTCAGATTCCCGCCATGCTTTTGCTATTATGACTGTTCATTTCATCTTCCCTATTCCATTTAATCTACTCCTACTCCCAACCCCTGGGCACCTCTGCCCAGAATCACCTGACGGATGGGTGGGAGGCACACAGGGGCACTGCCCGGAAACACCCGTGATTGTTTCTCAGTTCTCACACTTAGCCAGCGTCCCTGGAGTGAATGCTACCCAGTTCCCAGCCCAACAAATCAAGGGCAACTCTGATCTCCTGCTTGCTTGTGAGGCCAGTGGGACAGGATACTTTTCTGAGATTCCAGTTTTGCTTCTTTCTCAAGGTCTCTTCCACCCTTCCCACTTCCAACAGCAATCTGAGGTTTGCCTTCTCTTGCCTCAAAAGCAGAAGCTCTTACTGGTTTTTGGGAAAGCCTCAGCTCAGGGGAGATTAGGATCCCGGAGAAGGAAAGGATGTCTGGGAGTGCTATCGAGAGCAGTGGGACGGGAGGGGAGAGATCTTGCACCCAGGACCTAGAGGCGGCTGGCAGCTGATGACTTTCATTGGGAGTGGGGAGCATGGGCCCCAGTAGCAGCCACACAAGGAGGAGCATGTCTGCTTAGAGGGAACGACTGTCTGATGCACTCAGAGGAAGGGGCTTCCAGTTTGTCAAAGATATTCTGAGCCCCATGAATGGAGCAGAAGCAAGTGAACTATTATATCCCAAAGGGCTGGGCTCATGGTGACCCGATACTATTCTTTGTCCCTCAGTGTCTCATGACCAGTGGGGCCTCTATGAGGTTTAATGCTACTTAAGATCTGGGACCTTAGTATGGTCTGAGGCAGCCGTGGGCAAACTATGGCCCGCGGGCCGGATCCGGCCCATTTGAAATGAATAAAACTATTGAAAAAAAAGACCGTACCCTTTTATGTAATGATGTTTACTATGAATTTATATTAATTCACACAAACACTCCACCCATGCTTTTGTTCCGGCCCTCTGGTCCAGTTTAAGAACCCATTGTGGCCCTCGAGTCAAAAAGTTTGCCCACCCCTGGTCTGAGGGTAGGGAGCTCCCATCATGACCGAAATGGACTTTTCTACCTTTCAAGAGGCTGGAGTGTAGAACTTGACTTAGGTTGATTTAAAGAAAAATGAGGAAATAAGGTATTTCTTGCACGCTCCATCCTGGTCATTGGCCACTGGCTACACTTTCCTTTTCAGCATCATTTGTGGAATCAATGGTATCATCACTCAAATATGTGTGCAACAGAAACCAGACCACTGCTGCTTCACCTCCACAGGTTTGATTTCATGTTGGGAGCATGCCCACTGGGGGACCTTGTGGGACTCTCACGACATGAGAATTACTATATATTCACAATCTGCACTCTAGACTCTTACTATAGAAGAATTTTTTATTGTGATGCAAAGTCTAGCTTAGATGAAAGAAGCAGGTTGGACTTGTTATGGGGATAGATTTGCTTAGTGGTTTAGCAGCCTGGGAATAGAAAAAGTAGGACATTCAGAGAGCAAGAAGCAGAACAAGTGGGTGAACAATGGTTTGGATTGTGAAATCAAGTAGATTTTCCATTCGATGGCCTGGTTTGGGAGTAAACCTTTATTCATTATTCATTAGTACCTACTGATTTTATGCTGTATTCCAATGGCTGCCTACATAGCCGGGAACTAAACAGAAATTGCTACAATGAGAAGGAGGTCTTTGTATTACCTTAAACTGCCACCTTTGATCTGGGAACTTAAACACAATGGCAGCAGCTCTCTGTTTTCTACCTGAAGGTTATTCTGCACATAATGGGTGATTGTCACTGAAAATACAGTGGCCTGGAGACTTTTCCTTTGGGAATCTTTTTTTTTTCTTTTTATGCTTTAATACTGTAGGCATGAACAAGGAAATCCTAGTGGCACTGTGAGAGCTTAATAAAGAGGAGACTTGCCCTGGCTGGTTTGGCTTAGTGGATAGAGCATCCTCCCACAGACTGAAAGGTCCCAGGTTCGATTCCAGTCAAGGGCACATGCCCGGGTTGCGTGCTCAATCCCCAGTAGGGGGCATGCAGGAGGTAGCCAATCAATGATTCTCTCTCATCATTGGTGTTTCTATATCTCTCTCTCTCTTCCTCTCCCTTCCTCTCTGAAATCAATAAAAATATATTTAAAATAAATAAAGAGACTTCCTGTCCACTTCTTTCTTTATTAAGAAAATTTAGGAGATAAGATCTGATGGAGACATGCTCCATAGAACACACATTTAGACAACATGCCTTCTTTGGTGTTACTTGCTCTGCAGGAGGGTATGGGCTTTCACTGACCACCCCTTACTCATGTCCCAGGAATAGTAAACTCAAACTTATAATTATCTATATATATAAAAGCGTAAGCAACCGTTACAACTGGTTGACTGAACAACCGGTCAACCAGTTGCTATGATGACACACTGACCACCAGGGGGCAGACACTCAATGCAGGAGCTTCCCCCTGGTGGTCAGTGCGCTCCTACAGCTAACCTCCTGTGGTCCCTCCCCGTGGCTGGCTGGCCGGCCCTGATCACCAGCCAGGCCAAGGGACCCCACCTGTGCATGAATTCGTGCACCAGGCCTCTAGTAATATATGAATCATATATCAACCTAATAATTACTAATCTTACTCCCTGGTGGTCAACTAACCACATTCGTACGGTTGATCCCCCCCCCCTCTTTTACTAATTAGTCTTTTCACAAATGAAAGACAAATTTGCTTCTCCTACACTGTGCTTTGACCATGTGAATTAATAAACCTCAGTCCAGTGAATGAAACAAACAACAACACCAACAGAACACTGTTCTGAATATGGAGGAAACGAGTGATTTCTTTTGAGGGTAGCGGAAAGATATGGGCATGAATGAAGGGGCCTGCACGTGGTAGGTATTTCACATGTGCTATTTCATTTCATCGTCACAACAGCCTTCCCGACTCCCTTTTACTGAGACAGGGAATAGTGTAACCATTTTAAAGATAAAGAAACCACGTCTTAGAGAGGTTAACATTGGTTAGGGATTCACACAGGCAATTCCACTTTTCTACCACATTGATTCCTAGACTTTGAAATTAAAACAGAGAGCAGACTTGCTGCAGACAGAGAGGGGCTGAGAAATCTAGAACCTCGGGGTGGAGCAGAATTGGTGATGAAATGCAACCCCCCCAAATAACTGGCCAATGATCGGACCGCGCTATGAGGCAGAGTCCTGATAGCTCAGCCCAGAGCATTGCTGGGGTTAGATGAAAGTGTTTGAGAAATTCACAAGAGGGTTAAAGTATAATCACTTTCTATTGCCTTATTTAAGTCATAAAAAAAGATTAACATGTACTAAGCTGAACTGAGATTACAGGGGCAAAGCTAACAAGAAGTAATTTTGCTTTTGGCAGATTCCCTTCCTTATTCCTCCGTCGCTCCAGATGGAGGATAATGTAAACTTTATATCACAGGAATAAATGCCTATTGATTGATTAAACATTGATGATAGCACTCTGTCTCCATCTGTATGTGAAAGAGGCTGTTTTCAGAATTAACCCTTTTAGAGGTCTGACACGTGCTATCAAGATGCATCCTGGATTTTGGAAGCCAGACTGCCCACAGCTGTGCAATTATGTAAACTAGTCTATTTTCCAGACACCATTTGCATGCAATGGTAAAAAGCTACTTTTGTAGTTTAGTTTAGATACAATACACATTGGGATACTGTTATTGACTTCCTTTCTTGGGGTGTTCGGGATGCTTCATCATTATTTGGGACTTTCCTTTTACTTCACAATAAACAGATTTTCCCTGAGGACAAGCTCACCATTAAGAAGTTCCCCATATACTAGTAGTCGAAATAAAGACTCCTTCACTTAAGGTTTCTATTTCTTAACTAGGCAGTCTCTTTGGCCTGATGAGAAGTGCATGCATCATCCTCCTTGCAGTCAGAGTGGAAACTACATGAGGGACTTGTATCTTTTTTTTTTTTTTTTTTTAAATCCCAACAGCAGCCTTTCTATAAAGCAATCCTTCATTTGGTTTGTGCTTCTAGAGCATGAGACTGGCAGTTGGTTTAGACCTGCAATTCATCCCCTCTGTCCTTCACAGGGTCCTAGGATGGAGCTAATAGCTAGGCCTGGTCCTGTCGGACATCGATCTCAAAAGGTGAGTGACGGAATGGAAAATATTTTTGTTTATTTGTTCAGCAACATTTTACTGGGCAGCTACCAGGAGCAACGCATTGTTATGCACTGTGCCTCCACACAATATATGAGACACATCACTGCTTTAAGAATTTGGTAGGGAAAATAAAACGTGCATACATACACGTAACAGAAGGGAGTCAATAATTGCTATGAGGGAGGGCAGAGTGGGGGAGGGGTCTCAGGTAACAGAGCTATTTAATATGAGGCCGTATATTATAAATCCATTATATATGAATCCTTCTTGAACGTTTTCATTATCAGCTCTTTTCTAAACCAGGACTCCCTTTTACTGATACATGGAATACTGGATGACATGTTACTTTGTCCTCAAAAAAAAGTTTCAAGTTGTATCTCTCTTACTCTTATAATGAAATTATTTAACAGAATCTAATATACATTCAGGACTGACTAATTGCAGGTTCCTCAGTCCAGCATATAGTAGCCTTGAGTCGAAAGTAGATTAGTGGGAAAAGAGGCACCTTGAGGTTAGCAAGCAGTATGATTTAATAGGTAGGATAAAATATTCGGTGCCATTTCCAATCTGTCACTTGTTCATTGGGTAGTCACTTTACTGCTCTATATTTTAGTTTTCATGGCAATAAAATGCAGATAATAAGATTCCAGCAGCCATTATGGAAAATTAATGGTAGAATAGGTCTTTTGAATCCTAGTATTTAAAAAAGCATCAGTTGATCAATGTTCAGTGTAATATAGAGAGGTAAGTTAAAGTACTCTTAAAGTAACATTATGAAAATTTTACAAATGTATGAAAATATTTTAAAAATTGTATAACTTGAATTTAGTCATTGCTCCATTATATAATACATCCTATTTTGTGTTAAATGTTCCTTTTTGTAGCATTTGTTTTCTTTGAGGGAAAGTTGCTATTGTTATGCCATTTGTTTTAGATCTCTCTGGGCATCCCACCCCCTGTTGGCCTCTGTCCCTGTTGACCTTGAAATCACCTGGACTCAGACTTGCCTTTAAGGCGGGAGAGGAGACCCTGCTGCAGCACAGCCTGCAGCCCTCGCGGCGGACAGGCCTCTTGCTGAAGGGGACCTGCGTTGGCACTGCTGGGGACTCCCGAGCCGGAAGCAGGGTCACTAGCCCTCTGACTTTGAAGAGGGATTTGTAACGCACCTTTCCTTTCCTTTCTTCTTTTCCTCCCCAGTCCATGCTTTTGTCACAAAGCAAACTTTATGGGCCCATTGAGGCAGGCAGTGAGGAGAAAAAGAATCTACCAAGAAATGCCCACAAGTTGTACCTTAGTGGCTCCCACCCCCATTTGCTTGCCCAGTGCATTGTTTTACTTCAAAATAGGAAACAAATCCTCATGGCAAACTGCTTGGATACTGTGTTCTCCGAGAACTCAAAGAGCCAGACCTGCCAGGTGGCATTGATTTCCCGGATGGATCCCCACACGACTGGAGTCTCAGCAGATAACTTAGCTTTGGGTCTCATCAAGAAAATGTAGGCGATCAGACTGTGCCAGCCCCAGGTCGGGCAAGAGGGCCTTGCCCCGTGCTGCAGAGAGCATTCTGGTCTCTGCACCTGCCCTCCCCGCCCCCTTAGAAGGCTGGGGTGTGGGGGCCTCGGGGCATGTCCACCCAGAGCCTACTCCTCACTTCCTTAGGCACTCACCCCACATGCTGTAAGCACTCAGGACCCCAGAACCCCTGGCACAGGTTGCCATATGCCTCTTCCCTGTGTGTGCATCGCTAGGTGGAAGGGGTGGCTGTTTGCAGGGGGATGTGCCAGCCCTGGGCCTGCAGGGGTGGGGCCCACACGTGCACTTGTCAGGTGTATGATGGTGTGTGATGGGGCCAGGGGCAGGAAGAGAGGCCAGTTGGGCTGTGGGCTGGCAGTGGCTCCCCTGTGACTCTGTGTTTCAGCACGAAACTCTGAGCCCCAAATTCTAAATTACAACCTGCCTCCCAGGTTTTAAAGAGGGATATCTGTCAAAACAGGCTTTCTTTATCTATGGAATATATATCTATATATCTATATATCTATATATCTATATATCTATATATCTATATATCCATATCCATATCTATATCTATATCTATATCTATATCTATATCTATATCTATCTATCTATCTAATCTATCAAACATTTTATTTAACTGTGCTTTGGCTTGATTTATAATTTTGAAAAATTATAGGTATCTGTTTGTACTCTTGCTCTGGGCTCAGGAAAGGCTAGGATGGGCACAACCATATGTAAGCTTCCTCCACCTCCTGTCTGAGGTAGGTCTGACCCATGTTCCTCCAGCCCCCTCGTGTCCTCCGGGAAGCTTCTCCTGCCTCACCACCCCTAAACGCCGAGCTAGGTTCCATACCTCTGTGATCTCGCGGTATTAACTGAATGCTTCTACCACTATATGTACGACATGGTGTTGAAAAGACACATCTATGTTTCCTGCCTCTCAAGTATACTTAGTGTTTCAAGAACGTGGGTGTGTCCAGTTTATCCTCGGCACCTGGCACAGAAGGTATTTCATATGTGATAATAGCATCGTTCCAATTTCCATGGTTCAAGCCTACCCCTTGATTCCAACTCCTCATATTATTTCTGGATGTTGTGTCATAATTTCCCCCTAGTTCTTTTGGCCGATTTCCCTGTCTCATTAATAAGTCTCTTCAATTTATTTATTTATTTATTTATTTAGGTCAATCCTCACCTGAGGATAATTTTCCATTGATTTTTAGAGAGAGTGGAAGGGAAGGGAGAGAGACAGAGAGAGAAACAACGATGTGAGAGAGACACTCCTCACACCCCCACCAGGGCTGGGGATTGAGCCTGCAATGGAGGTACATGTTCTTTCTAGACCGGAATCAAACCCTTCAGTCCTCGGGCTGACACACCGTCCACTGGCCAAATCAGGAGGGCAAGTCTCTCCTACTCTTAAGAAACAACTGCAAATAAATAGTTCATTGACTCCCGCCCCCCCCTACTGTGCAATGCTTTCCCTTTCCTTCACAAACTTCTTGCAAACTCTATTCTTCCCTGTTTTGTCTACCATCTTTGCCTTGGCTTTGAAAGGACCGGCAGCTCCCACCTCTTTCCTCCGGGACCTCGGCCGCCATGCTGGAGGAAGCCCAAGCAGCCTCTGTGAACTGGCAGCCCCAGCTGAGCTCCCACCTGGTAGCCTGCACCGACTTTCCTGCCACACGAGTGAGCCACATAAACAGAGCCTCTAGCTCCAGTTGTGTTGCCACAAGTGACAGCACATGGAGCAGTAATGAATTGTCCTTGTGAGCCCTGCCTAAGTTGCAAAACTATGAGCAAATGCATGAATGTTTTGGAGCGGGTTGTCATTCAGCAATAGGTACCTGAAAGGTCCTCACCCCTCCCAAGCTCTTTTCTGCCTCTGGGCCTTTGCACAGCTCTTTTCTTTGCATAGAATGATTGTTCTCTTCCTGCCTGCTCTGACATACTGCTCACTTTCATCTTTGTCCCCTCCTCATAGAAGTTGACCCTAAAAACAAAACTGGTTTTCTGTTTTAACCTCTGACCTGTCACTTACTCAACCTCTCTGACTTACTCAGCTTCTCTAAGCCTCCGTTTTCTTTTTCTTTAAAATGGGGGTATTAGTAATACTTGCCTCCTAGGCCTGTGGATGAGATTAAATGAAATAATGCACGTCAAGATCTTAGTGCAATGCCTAGCACATAGTAGGCACCTAATAAGTAATAGTGTGGTTGGTCTCAGCCTGAGAGAGACTCATCTCCAGAATTATCTTTCATTTCTAGGTCTTAAGGAAATACTTTTGCACTTACTCATCTTGGAAGGAAAGAGATGTGGGTGGCTCTTAAAACATTAATTACTCTAGGATGAGGACAGCTAAGCATTATTTATATTGATGGTCTTCTGGCCCTCAAGTGGCTCTGGGAATGGAGCTGAAAATGGCTTGTCTTATTACGAGGCCCGGGTCTGGTGTGGGGTTATAATTCTACCGTGATAGCCTGGTCATCTCCTTCTATTTGCTCGGCTCTTGTCCTACAGTGAGCAGGAGGGCCCAGGGAAGATAATGATCCTCATTTTTATCAGTTAGGGCCTCAACCTGCTCTGAAACGCTCTTCATTAGGCTGCTGAGCTGTATTTATTTTCGTTACTCTTGTTCCTTGCTGAACTGTTTGCGGCTGCCTTTTTCTGGACCTTTCTCCCTGCCGTGCTCTTGTACTGTGTAAGAAATGCGTCTCCTTATTTCTTCCTATGCCGTTCATTCTATTTTTATAAGACATATGGCTCTCCTCCACACATGTACCCCCAGAACCATGTCAGGCCTCACAAAGGTTGGGCCGGAACACCTGTAAGTCCCTCTTACCCCCGAGACTCCCTCTGCCCAGTGCCTTCCCACCTGATTCACTGCACTGACCTAGCAGTCAGCTTCCCTGATCGTGCACACAGACTGTTGCAGGTTTGCACCTTTAAATGGTGCTGTGCTACGGGGGATGAACACCCAGCCTACTACAGTCGAGTTAAAGAGAAAACATCTGAATGGGAAAATGCCCGTTTTTCCCTTCATAGAGCAATCAGACAACTAATAAACCAAAAGGAATGCCTTTCAATTTCTACGTCTGTGTGTAATCTCTGAGGAGAGAGACATCGACTTGATATGCATGAAAGCCAAGGGCACAGCTGCTGAGGCGGGAGAAGTCTGAGACCCAGGCAGTTCTGTGCCCAGGCCGGGAAAGTCGAGACCCTCTCCTGAGCTGGCCGGGCGCAGTGGCATTAGTGCTTCCCATCTGTCCGGAAGGTCTGTGTTCCCCTTCATCACCAAAGGCAACACTCTCCTGCAAGGTGCCACTGTGAACGTAGAAACATATTTGGTATTTACTACAGCCCTCGCTCCCACGTGGTCTCCTCACAGTAACAAATGTAATTTTGCTGGTAACTGTTTTGGTAAATGAGTCATATTGTAGCAATCTTCATGAATCAAAGATAATTATATTTTTACTCAGCTAGCACTGGTTAAGAAAACTCTCATTCTTCAATTAGCTGTCTTTTCACTCTGGTATTTATCTGAAGGGTCTTGCACATAATTTTAACCTCGTTCCTTGTTCCCCTTTCCCTATCGGTTAATGCCTTTTCGGTTTTCATGCTTCCCCATGTTTTCTTGTATATTTCTTGGTCATTGTTCTCTTTACATTTGTAGGAAAGCAGGGAGCAGTGGATTAAACTAGGTTTGCCTGGAGGAGGCAGAGGTAACAGTCTTCCACAGCCTGGAGAGTTATTTATAAACCATGACAGTAGTTTTTCACTCTGCAAAGAAAAGATTATTGTTCACCTCTCATCTGCCTTCTACTAGCCTCAAATCTTCAGAATGTCCATGGAGTTGAAATTGAATTACTACTCGTTTTAGCTACTGTTTTTGTGCATATGAACCAGATACTCTGTCAAACACCTGATACATTTAGCTCCTGAAAGCTGACAACGGCTCCATGAAGGAGCTGGTTGTTGTCTTCTCCACTTTACAGAGGAGCAAACTGAGGCTTAGAGATAGAATAATTTGCCCAAGCCCATACAGCTGCGGCAGAACTACGGGAACCTGGCTTTGATTCTAGCGGCTATTATGTACTGCCTAACTAGTGGCCTTCCCTGGCTTGTCCAGTGTAGCACACGGGGCCTTCCAAGTCTTTTCACTGCTCTTACCCTGTTTCAAATGCACATCAAATATCGGACTTTAGATCTAGATCATTGGAGTCACCTGTGATTTGCTCTAGGTCAGTGGTTCTCAACCTTCTGGCCCTTTAAATACAGTTCCTCATGTGACCCAACCATAAAATTATTTTCGTTGCTACTTCATAACTGTAATGTTGCTACTGTTATGAATCGTCATGTAAATATCTGATATGCAGGATGGTCTTAGGCGACCCCTGTGAAAGTGTTGTTCCACCGCCAAAGGGGTCGCGACCCACAGGTTGAGAACCGCTGCTCTAGGTCATAAAATGGAGTGAAATGGACCAAACGTTCCTGACCGTCACTTCCTCACCCACACATCCTTTTCCTGAAGACACCTTTGCAAAATTGGAATACCGGTTATTTTGTCTTTAAGGGCTACAAGCTTACGTTTTGTGCCCTGATCTCCTCTCCCTGGTCCTTGCCATCTGCAGGCCCTGCCCTCTAGAGATGGGACTGGGGCTGGGCCTGGCCATCAGGTGGTTCCAATGTGCAGGCCAGGCAGCGCTTCTCAAGTGTAATGTGCATGGGAATCACCCAGATTCTGGTTCAGCCGTACTGGGTGGGAGCCTGAGAGTTTACATTTTTTAAAAAATAAATTTTTGTTGATTTCAGAGAGGAAGGGAAAAGGATAGAAACATCAATGAAGAGACAGAATCATTGATGGGCTGCCTCCTGCACGCCCCACACTGGGGTTTGAACCTGCAACCAGGCATGTACCCTGCCCGGGAATGAACCAGGACCTCCTGGTTCATAGTTCAATGCTCAACCACTGAGCCACACCGGCCTGGCGAGAGTTTAACAAGTTCCCAGCAGCTGTGAGGCCTGAGAGATTCAGGTTCAATTTGTCCAGGGTGTGGCCCAGTCATCAGCATTAAAACAACAACAACCTCCAATGATGATAATGGGCGGCCCATGTTGGGAGCCTCTCCTGTGAGACTTACCTGCTCTCCACACAGGTGTGTTCTGTGTCCAGGTCAAAACCTGGAACCTGAGTCAAGAGGTTTGTCTGGGTATCTTGTGTAACTTAGACTCTCCCCTCCCGCCCCCACTGGCACTGCTCCCTGTCTAAGACCTGCCCTTCTGTCAGACGTTGGTCACTGCTCCACTCAAAAGGCTTAGCTGTTTACCTGCCAGGTGACCTTGGGCAGGTCTGTTACCGCAGTCCTTGTTAATAAGAGTTAAACCAAATGCTCAGGAAGACCTGTGATTCCCCAAGACACATAGTTACACCAGGACTGTGTATAACTTCTTAGGGGAAGGTTTGTAATTGACGGGGCTTCGAGAAGCAGGTGGGGCTCGCAGAGTAGGTTGGAGGAGGAGGAGGAGGAGGCAGTGGCTGCTGACTGGCGTCCTTCCTGGTGGGGATCTTTCAGCCCGTTGCACAGGCAGCTTGGCGATGGGCCATGGAAGGCCGCAGCCTCAAACCACTCCATGGCCAAGCACTTGGGTCTCAAGATGATCCACCACGGAATGTTACACCGGAAACATCCCGGCCAGCCCCTCAGCCGTTTTCCAAAGCGGTAATAGCACGGGAGCGTCTGCAAAGATCTTTCCTTGCTCCCCCAGGGCGCAGGCCCGGCTGCATCAATGCCTCCCTGTGAGCGCAGGAGCCACGATGGATGTGCCTGCGTGGCCTTCCAGGGAATTCGCTCCGTATCTTTCATGTCAGCGCTGTCAGTGAGAAACAGGGAACTGTTTTCCCATCTCATTCCATCATGGATAAGATGAGAAATTAGCTGCTGGATGAGCGAGCTGGGGGCTGTTCGTCTCGTCATAATAAACAAGGCTGGGCTGCTGCTGCTGCTGCCGGCAAGCCTGCGCCTGGGTGCACGTGCGCACGCCGTGCCTTCTCCTTCCGGAGCCCCCAGCTTCACCCCGCAGACATTTCCTTTTGTGTTTTCTCCCCCGACCCAGCTGAAGGTGAACCCAGCCCAGAGACATCTGGGTCTGTGGAGTTCTGTGGCACTTAAAGCTTTACCTCTGGGCAGCCACAGGGAGGGACGCCGTTTCCAAGCCCCCCCCCCCCCCCCTCCGGATCTAACCTCGGGCGTGGCCCGTGCACCAGCAGCAGCCGCATGGCCTGCGTGCTTGTTAGAGGTGCCGCCCGTGTGGCCCCACCCGGCGTCCTGAGTCAGGTGGCATTTTAACAAGGTTCCCGGGCGGGCGGTTCATTCCTATGCGCATACCGGTGTGCAGAGCACTGGTGTCAAAGGGCCAGGATGCCTTTCCTAACGCCAGGAGAGGGTGCACCAGGCATCTGGCACTCAGGCTTCCAGGGCAGCGGCCCCTCCAAGGCCTTCTCTGGGATCAACATGAGGTTCCTGCTCTGGGCTTTCACCAGCCGGGGCCCTGCGAGGAGCGGCTGGGTGTGCAGATGTGGCAAGGGCGCTGTTAACAATGCCCTGCGACTTGGGAGGGGAGGCGCTCGGACCCTCACACACACAGGCGTGGCTCCGGTTTTACTTTCCCTGACTGCCGCCTCTGGTGTTGTGCCAAAGGCCCCCAGAAACTGATAGGGGTGTGAGCGGGGCGATGTGAGGACCAGGAGCAGAACTTGAGGATTCATGTGCCATTCAGGTTAAAGGCCAGGGTTCCTGGCTGCGCGTGTGCCGTGAGATCCAGGTCCTGGTTGGCTGGGGCTGTCACAACAGAGGACCGCCACCTGGGTGGCTCCCAAAAGTCTGAGGTCAAGGTGCCCGCAGGGCTGGCTCTTTCTGGAGACTCTGGGGGACTCTCCCGGCGGTTTGCCGGCCGTCATGGCATTTCGAGGCGCGTGGCAGCAGCACCTGGATCTCTGCCTGCATCTTCGTCCGGCTTCTCCCTGGTGTCTGTGTCCAAATACCCCTTTTCCTAATGGCGCCAGTCATATTAGACGAGAGCCCACGCTAACGACCTCATTATACCTTGATTTCCTCTGCAAAGATCCTCTTCCAAATAAGTCACACTCCGAGGGACGGGGCGTGAGGTCTTCAATGTATCACTCTCCAATGTATCACTTTTTGGAGGGGGCGGGTAATGAGACAGTTCAGTCCATAACAGACATGCATTTAAGGATTTCATGCACATTGCACCTGATGTTGGGAGAGGGGCACTTTTGCTCGCTGCGACCCTCCTTTTGGGAGTTTGGGGGGTGAAGAAGGGGGATCCAGTCAAGAGGACAGCCCGGGTGGTGCGGCTGAAGAAAGGGTGTAGCCAACGCGGAGCTTTTTGTTGTTGTTGTTGTTTAATGTTTAGAAAACTAAAGAAAGGGAAATCAATTATGGGGCCTACCTGCATTTTATTTCCTCACCCAAAACCAAATTACTCAGCAAACTTATCGCCTGCGAGTGCAGGCTTTGGTATTAAAGAAAACAATCAGGCGCGCAGGATTAATCTCTGACAGCTGCCTTATCTTTCACTTGCACCTTTGTTATTTTCTGATGAGCTGCTCCTTTTTTGCTGCCACGTTGTACCATACCTCACTGGTTCCTTTCATTTTATCATCAGGCAGGAGCGGAGGACCTTTCAGTTTATTAAAAAACCTTTATTTGTGAAGAACAAAGAGGGGGGGGAAAGGCAAACAATGAGGTCAGACAATCTCCTTCCTGCCAGGAGCCACTCACCTGTTATTTAGAGTGTTATCAGTTAGGGGAGACTTGCATGGTGCAAAATGAGGCTCTGACAGGCTATTCGGTTGCACTCGCGCGCGCACACACACACACGCATGCATGCATGCACCCCAAATCTGACTGATGCACATCAGCCTCTGCAAAAGGTCCCTGACTAGCAAAGCTGCAAGATTTTCTTTTGTTTCTAAGCGTTAAAACAAGAAAAAAGGCCCAACAAACCTGCCCCTCCCTCTCCTGCTAGGCCGTCCCCACTTTCTCCTTCAAGGCAGCCAAAGGCTTCATTGGATAAAGGCTGGGCGGCATAGCGATGTCCTGTGTGAGCTGAGAGCCACTTGGTTGGCTGTCAGGGGAGCTTGAGTATCTCTTATGCATCGTCCTTGTTGTTTATAAATTTGGGGATCGATGGGAAGGCAGCAGTTTTGGGCACAGAGGAGGTTGATTTCTGCTTGGGAGGGTAGTTGCATGCAGGTTATTTGTTGCCTGGCTGCGACTGGTGCTTTGACACGGCTGTGGTAATTGGAAAGAACACCACAGATTCCTTAATCTCCGTGCCTCTGTTTCCTCCTGTCTGAAATGCAGGCGCTTCAACGAGATGCTGTGTAAGACTCCTGCAGTTTCTGATACTCTGGCTCCTTGACCCATTTTACAGCAGAGCTACTTCCTGGTAGGGGCCTGTTTAAGTTTCACCACTGTTTTTGCCACCCGTTAGTAGCATGTGGCCTTGAGCAAGTCCCTTCAACTTCTGCTCTCGAAGGTGTCCTGTGGATCTGTGAATCTATGAGGTGCGCATGGATCTCTTGTTCTACATTGCACTGAGCACATCAAAGATGCTCAGGGTTCAGGTTGCGCCTACTGCTTGTGTCCTCCATGCTGCAGTCAAAGAGTGTTCATCTTTTTATTGCTTCATAACAGATTTGTTTAGCCACAGTTCCCACGGGTCAGAAGCCCAGCTGGGAGTTAGCTGGGTCCTCTACTCAGGGTCTCACAGGCTGAAATCAAGGTGCTGCATTCTCATCTGGGGCTCAGGTCCTCTCCCAAGCCCAGAGGTGCTTGGCAGAATTCACTTTCCTAGGATTTAAGACGGAGGTCCTGGGCGTCTTGCTGGCTCTCACAGGGGGGTTGCTCTCAGCTCCCAGAGGCTGCTGGGAGTTCCTTGTCATGTGACACCCCCATTGGTAGGCAGAGCATGGCCAGTGGGAGCATGCCTTTCTGATGCTTTTTGTTTTTTAATGGCTCCTCTGATTAGCTTGTGTCTACGACCATTTCCCCCCTTTGTACAGGGATGATAGCCATCATTTTCCCAGGTCCCACCCATACTCGGGGGGAGGGGATAGCACAGACAGGCACTCAGGAGGTGGGCACCTTGGGGGTCATCCTAGAAGTCTACTTACCATAAATATCTCCAAATTCTCTGCTAACTTTTCTCTAGGGTCCATCAGCCATACAACCAGTCTTAACATTTTTCTCCTCTTGGTTTGTCAGTAGCGGCAGATCCATTTTGGGTGGGGGCAGAACCCTAACTTTTCTGTTTACTCTGCTCACGCCACTGAAGAGATGGGAAAGATATGTGGTTTGCCTAACGGCTACTTGGAAAGACCTTGCGAGTATTCTCCTCCTCCAGGGAGGGCGGGGGGGCTGGGGGGATGGATGGAAGAAGACTCCCCACCGGATACAGGGATATAGCTAAGGATGTGGGGGACCCCAACTCAGTGCTGGGGATCTGCTTCTCAGCACCTCACAGGTCTTAGTCAGTGACCTGGAACCACACCGCCTCCTCGAATTGTTCTGCCTCAAATTTCCTGTGTAACTGACCTTAATTTAGAAGCCCAAATTGGGCCTTCTAGTTTTTGACCTTGTTTCCTGTTATTTTGCCTCTACTTCACTCCAGATCCTAATCTCTGAGGTTCTGACCTCCCTGGTAACCATACCCGGATTCTGAATTTCTCCACTGTTAGTATTTGTGTCTATCTTTGAGTCTGAGCTGGACCCTGACTGTCGCATAATTAGCTTCAGCAACTCAGTGATAGGAGCCTGAGCCCTTCCCTTAACAAAGAAACTGTGGGCGCATATGTCCCTCTGCTTCCATACCGGGCTCCGAAGTGCACCCTTGTCCCCTGTCTCTTCCTCCCTGCCTCCTTCCCTCTCCCTCCAAGGCTCTGAAGAATCTTTAGGAAGTGAGTTTGAAAGGCATGGAAAGCTGCCAGCTTCTCAGCCAAACATGCTTCTGTAAACTCTTGTGAACTTGCTCACGGCCTCTGGGTCAAGATCAAGAGTTATGTCCTCTCTCCCGGGACTGGTGTCCTGGCCTTACAGAGAGGATGGGCCTCAGGAGCTATTGACAGAGGTCTTTTCCAGCCCCAGAGAGCCAGCCACTCACTCTCTGTCGCTATCTTTAGCTACGTATGTATATGTATGTACAAACACACACACTCAGGCAATCAAAATTGTGACAAGACACCATTTGACACACATTAGGATAGAAATTATTAAAAACAACACCGTCCTCTCCCCCTCTCCCCAAATGGAAAATGGTCTGTGATGGTGAGGATATGAAGAAAGTAAAACCTTTGTGCCGTGCTGGTGGGAATGAAAACGGTGAGCTGCTGTGGAAGGCAGTACGGAGGTTCCTCAGAAGATTAAACATAGAATTACCGTAGGATCCAGCAATTCCACTTCTGGGTACTGTATATACTCACAGAAATTGAAAGTAAGGACTCAAACAGATACTTGTACTCCAATGTTCATAGCAACTTAATTCACAATAGCCAAATGCGGAAACAAATGTGCTTGGACAGATTAGTGGATAAACATGAACGGCAATATTATTCAGCTTTAAAAAGGACATTCTGGCACGCGCTCCAACATGGATGAAACTTGAGGGCATCATGCTCAGTGAAATAAGCCAGGACAAATATTGTATGATTTCACTTAAATGGGTACCGAGAGCCGTGGTCAGCAAACCGCGGCTCGCGAGCCACAGGCGGCTCTTTGGCTCCTTGAGTGTGGCTCTTCCACAAAATACCACGTGTGGGCGCACGGACAGTGCGATTGAAACTTCATGGCCCATGCGCAGAATGCGGTATTTTGTGGAAGAGCCACGCTCAAGGGACCAAAGAGCCGCATGTGGTTCGCGACCCGCAGTTTGCTGACAACTGCTCTGGGCAATTTGGGGTGATTTTGCTTGCTTTCAAATCACATAATTAGCTCACACAACATTGTCAGGGCATTTAATGCCACTGAAATGTATACTTAAAAATGGTTAACATGATAAATGTGTCTTATTTATATTTTACCACAATAAAAATAAACAACACGCAGGCTTGTTTGTGTGTGTGCTTTGAAAGCTCAAAATGTGCAGATTATGCAGCGATATGGTGTCCTTCTGGAAAAATGCCATATTTTCCGTCGTGGCGCCTGCCTAAAGGAGAACAGTCAATGGGAGAACATTAAAGTATGTAAGTTCTTTCCAGCTAGGTGGCACCATATGCAGCTGTATTTATTCCATATTTAATAGTCACGTACAAAAGCAGCATGCTAAACGAAAGCATAATGCCTTGTGTTTTTGTAATCAACTTTTTGAACATGGGAAAAGTTCGTTTTTAATGCCAAGAACTGCCTAGCCTGATTCTCTGTTGCGGAAGGTCTTTACAGGAATATGAAATTGATGCTGAAAGGAAAGATGAAATAAGTCGGCCTCGTTCACCCAGAGAAGAAAAGCCTGAGGTCAGCGGGGGGTGGAGAGGAAGGGGCTGGCTGGGGGGCAGACCTGGTTTGGTCACATGTGAACTATGGCTCTTCCGCTGGTCATTAACTGTTGGGAGCCTTCGATTCCTCTTATACGTATTCGTATACAGCAAGGGGGGCTGCATTCGAGCCATCCACTCATACCATGTGCATTAACTAAGCATCCACGTTGGGCCAGGAAATCTGCTCGGGTCTCAGACCTCACAGGGGAGTGACAGGAAGACGGGGTCCTCGCCAGGCTGGAGCGCAGTCTAATGTTCACCCTCTCTCACGCTGAGCCCCCTCTCTGCCCTCTGGTTTTCTCACCTGTTTTTATCGTGTTTGCGGGTATCACTTACTTCCCTTCTTAGGGCACTCACCACATTTTGCTAGCAAACCAGCTCCTCATGCACTTCTTTCCCCACCGTCACCAGCCCAGAGTGGTGAGAGGTGATCTCTTGTACCATCTTTGTATCTTCAGAGCTGCCGGGCCAGGTCTCAGCAGGTCAAACCTGCCAGCAGCAGGCTGTGGGGAGTGTGCAGGCCAGAGGGTGGGGCCCCCTGGGCGGGAACATGGAGGCAGGTGGCATGTGGAAGCACAGGCAGGTGGTGGGCGTCGGGAAGGGGCAGGGCTGGGTGCGTGGGGTGAAGCAGAGGAAGGCAGGGGCTGGCCATGTGTGTCCATGTGGGCAGGAGTTAGCTCCCTGGGGGATGGGTGACAGATGGGAGGGCCACCTGGGTGGGGCCTGGCAGGGAGGCAAGGACCAGGCTGGAAGAATTGGACACGGGGTAGGTATTTAGGCCAGAGACCCAGACATGGAGGTGTTAGATAAGAATCTGGGTACAGGGTGGGGACAGGATTATAGGGAAAAAGCAGAGACAAGAATAAAACAGGGTTTGATGTTTATTCAGTCATCCTCATTCAATAAATGACAGCTGTTACCTATTATATTCAAGGCACATTGCTAGACCAGAGAGGTGGCAGTGGGTGAGGTGATGACAAGCAAGATCCCTGACTTCATGGACAGCACCCCCCCGTCCCCCCGCCACCCCTAACATACACCCTGGCAAGGGGAGACATATAACAGACAAGTGAATAAATCAGTAAGAAATTATCCAATATATCAAAACATGAAATTGTATACCTAACGTATATACAATATCTGTCAATTACTCCCCCCAAAAGCTGAAAAAGGAGAAACCAATGAGATAGTGGTGAGCGCTGTTAAGGACTTAACACTAGTTGATGAGCTGGACCCCATGGGTGGCTGAGGAAGGCTCGATGAGTGAGGCAGGAGGGCCTGGGTGCTGGGTGGGTGGGTCGGGGGGCTTCACGATGAAGCTGAAGAAGGAGGCACAAGCCAGATCTTGTAGAGCCTGTGGAATGTGACAAGACATTTGAATTCTATTTTAAGAAAAATAGAAAGCATGGAAGATTTTAGGAAGGAGGGCGTGGTTTGGTATAGAGAGTTGTTTTAGAGAAAGACCTGTTTCTCACAATTCTGGAGACCGGAAGTGAGAGATCAATGTGTCAACCTGGTGGGGCTCTGGTGAGGACCCTCCTCCAGGCTGGTAGGTACCTGCTTCTGACTGTCCTCAGCTGGGAAGACCTCTGGTCTCTTTTCCTTTTCTTCTGAGGGCCTTGCCCCATCATGGGAACCCTGCCCTCATGACCTCATCTGAATGCAATAACCTCCCCAAGAGCCCCAGCTCCAAATACGATCACACTGGGGGAATTGGGGCTTCAGCATATGACTTTGGAGGGGACACAACCAATATATAACAGGCATGACTTGACATTTCGATCTATCTATTTGGCTGCTGTTTGTGGATGGAGTGTGTGTGTGGGGGGGGAGGGGGAGTTAGGTAGGGTGAGAGAAGATGCTAAGTATCTGAGATACTAAGTTACTTAAGTTTTTAAAATATAATTTTATTGAGAGGGAGAGAGATAGAAACATCAATGATGAAATCCACTGCCTCCTGCACGCCCCCCACAAGGGATTGAGCCCGCAACCCAGGTATATGTCCCGACTGGGAATGGAATGGTGACCACCTGGTTCATAGGCCAATGCTCAACCACTGAGCCACGCCAGCTGGGCGTTTTTGCAATAAATTTCTTTTACTAAGACCAGGGAAATTTTCCGGAGTCTGGATTTTTGGCAAATTAAATCTGGAAACAGGTGGGGTCAGTTGTGAGAACAGGTAGCAAATAGGTAGTTACAGTGAGCGACTGAGAGACCTGTTGGGTTGCGTGCAAGTGTGTGTGTGTACGTGTGTATGCGTGCTTCTGCAGGGGCGGGGAACAGAAAGGGAGGGGGAAGGCAGGAAGGAGGGAGAGAGAAAAGCACAATCTGACTTCCAGATCTTGGTATTTAAATTACAGGCGTCATAGAGAAGGAACAGGGAAATTTCAAATCTCAACGCAGAGCCGCAGCATAACATATATGCAGAAAAATATGCACATCTGATGAGTACCGTTCAGTCCACAAGGTGAACACACCTGGTAACCAGTACTCGGAGCAATAAACAGAACCTTCCCAGCCCCCTCGTCCTCCCTTCTAGTCACGGCCCCTCCCGCAGAGTCACCACTGCCCTCACTTCCGACAGCCTAGATTAGTTTTTGCCTGTTTGTGTACTTAAATGGAATCGCTGGATGCTATTTTAAAGTTGTTTCCAAAGCTATTTTGAAGTTTTTTTTTCCAAAGATGCACTAACTTGGAAAGCGGGAACCCAGTGGGTAAATAAAGACATGCTGTTGAAATCCACAATAGTTCATCTACACAAAGGGCTCCTCGTGCCAACGTGCCTTTAAATTAAAGGGGTAGTCCATCATGTGATCTCTCACTCCCAAGGCATGTTTTGCCTTCAGAAATCTCCTTCTGTGTCCCACTCTATTGACAATCTGCCCATTCATCTGTAAGGAGAAGTAGCATGTGTTTGGGGTTCTCTAAACACGGACCATCTGGCTAGACTGGTCCCTTTGATATATTGTACTGCCGAATTTCACACTTTGCCTTTGCAAAGCAAAATATAAGAAGATAATACAAGGAATGGACAAGATCAATTTTTCTTTTATATGTATCTCATTTAATCTTCACAACAATATTTTGTGAACAACACAACTATTGTTATTACAATTTTGAGGACAAAGGAACCGAGGCTCAAAGAAGTTAAATAATTTACTCAAGATCACAGAGCTGGAAAATGCTTGAATTGTTTTCCTGTTTTAAAATTCATATGCCTCTTGCTAAACAGGGATTCTCAGCATTACTTCTTCCATTTCCCTTTATCAATTATGATTTTTAAAGTGTAGAAAATATTAATGTTTCATTCAGTCATTCAACAAATGAGGCAGCTCATGTTACTAAGGCTGTCCCCTATGTTCTGAACAATGTTCTAGGTACTGGGGAAATAATAGTGAACAGATACAGACATAGTTTCTATCTTTGTGGAACTTAGAGGTTAGTCAGGGGAACTTATAGAAAGAGAACAATTGTAAAACGAATATAAGGTATAACTGTCAAAAGTGCAAAGGTGAGAGATATAGGTGCTAGGAGAAACTATCCCCAAACCCTGCAGAAGCATGCACATATACATGTACATACACATGTGCACACACTCTTTGACAAGAAAAAACTGCCTAGAGAACAGAGGCTTTTGAGTTGAGTTCTCAAGAATGAGTGGGAGTTAACAGGGAGGAATGGGAAGGATGCTCCTGATGAAGTGAGCATGTGCAAAGGGCCTGAGGTAGGAGGGAACATTGTCTACATGAGGGGACGAAAGAAAAACAGTGTGGCTACACTGCAGAGAGGAAGGCAGGGGCACAGTGGGAAATGCAAGAGAGAGAGACCATTCAGGGCTTTGTGAGTCCAGAAAAGAGTCTGAAACATACGATACAGTAAGTTTTTACAGAGTGGCAAGGCAAAGGGAACACAAATGTGCAGCTCCCTTTATCATTTCATATTCTAGAAAATGCTTTGCTGCTAAGTGCGAAGTCCCTTGGAATTAACATTATTTGTTTCCCTTTGGGAAATATGTTCATCCCACAGTGCTCTACAGAACCAAATTAAAAACAAACATCTAAACCCAATTAGGCTGCCTGGAAACAACTGATAATGTGAGCCAAATTGAAACCAAGTTGAGATGCTGAGTTCATGTCAGGTTAACATCTCTGTGAGTCTACCGATAATTTATCATATTGAATCTATTTTTTAGAAAGCTCACCATGTCCATTAATCAAAGAGTTTACATTGTGCAGTGAGGGAGGTGGCATTACCATCCCTGGTGGATCCAGTGGACTGTTGTCAAAGGCTTGGTCTCTTGAAGGTAGACCTTGATGATCCAAACCACATAATTTTAGGGCCATTATTTTCTACTGATTTCACACTCTATTTTTGCTATAGATGCACGGATCCATCAGCAGCCCCAGAATTGTATATCTTTATATTAACAGCTCTTGGCCCATGGGTGTCAGACCCTCATGAAAACTTGAAATTGCTGCAAGCGATCTGAGTCACCATATGCATACCATGTGCTTTGCACACACTGAATACAAATAAGGAATGAACTGGACATAGATGCTTTTGTGATTATGTAAGTCTATTACATATTTTTGTCTATTTGCTGTTAACCAACAGAGGGTAGAAATAACTACTCTCCTGGAGACGGTCTTTGCAAGTTGACATTTAGAAGAGGGCCTCATCCTCAGAGAGTCTGTGGAGCCCTCACCTGATTAAGAAGTTGGCATATTGCCCTGGCAAGTTTGGCTCAGTGGATAGAGCCTTGGCCCGCATACTGAAGGTTTGATTTGAGTCAAGGGCATGTACCTCGGTTGCAGACTTGATCTCCAGACCTTGTCAGAGTGAGTGTGGAAGGCAACCAATCCATGTGTCCCTTCTCTCTCTCTCTCTCTCTCTCTCTCTCTCTCTCTCTCTCCCCCCCCTCCCTCCTTTCCACTCTCTCTAAAAATCAGTGGAAAAATATCATCAGGTGAGGATTAACAAAAGACTAAAAAAAGAAGTTGGCATACTGAGATTTGACAAATATTTAATGAGCATCTACATAAGTTGCAACACCCTCACCAGGGCTCCAGGATGCTGGTATGAGGGCACAGCTATGGTAGGCAGCGGTAGATGCAAAACAAGCATTTACTGAGATCCGGTAAGGAAAACAAATGCCTAAACAACTCAGTCATCACTAAAACTCACCTATGAAAGCTGTGTAATGAAAGTGCCTACATCCAGGACTAAGCTCCCTTTGTATAGGAAGGCACATGAGCCTGGGTACAGGATTGGTATGAGGCTGACATTGGGCAACCTCACAAGTGCACCCAGAGGTAAGTTGAAATCAACTTCTAGACTCATTTTCTGCCAAACAGCTCCAATGTCCCAGGTGGGAAGCTTAGGATCCATGCTGCTTACTCCTGGGGGGAAAGGAGAGGGGTGGGCAGCTTGTAATGCCATTGGTTCCCAAACTCAAGCCTGAGGGTATTTTTAATTTATAGCTTTCTAATCACATATATTTTGCACAAACCTTGCCTTTTGTAAGAAAGACTGATTTTTTTTCACCCCCCTTGCTTGGCAATGCAGAACCCCAGTATTTTATTCCCATTTTCAAGAGACATGTCCCAGGGCCATGAGGACACTGCCTTCTGCTCAGGAAATATCCATATCACAGCCACCGCAAGGGTAACATAATAGAGGTGGGGGAGGCATGAGGGGAGGTAGCTAACATTTGAGTGTGCTCTACACGCCAGCTTTTTCCATGCTTGGTCTGATGTAATTCTCGCATCCCGACAACAGTGGGACAGTAGTCCCCACTTACCTGTGGTTTTACTTTCTGCAGTTGCAGTTACCTGAGGTCAAACCCAGGCCGAAAATGTAAAATAAGAATATTCCAGAAATAATCAATGAATTGTGCACCATTTTGAGTAGCTGTGATGATGGCTCACGTTATCTTGCTCTGCCCACCACCGATGTGAATCATCCCTTTGTCCAGCATCTCCACATTGTAAGATGCTTCCCATCCATTAGTCACATAGGCGCTATCTCGGTTATCAGATCAACTGTCGAGGTATCCCTGTGCTTGTGTTCAAGTCACCCTTATTTTATTTCATAATGGCCCCAAAGCACAGAGTAGTGATTCTGGCAGTTCAGATATGCCAAAGGGAAGCTGTAAAGTGCTTTCTTTAAATGAGAAGGTGAGTAGGGCACAAGATGGTGAGAGAGAGAGAGAGAGAGAGAGAGAGACCACATTCACATAACTTTTAGTATATTATAATTGTTCTATTTTACTATTAGTTATTGTTGTTCATCTCTTACTGTGCCTTATTTATGAATTAAGCTTTATAAATGTGCAGGTGTATACCAGTATGTACAGGAAAATATACAGGGTTTGGTACTATCCACTGTTTTGGCGTCCACTGGGGGTCTTGGAAAGTATTCCCCAAGGGCAAGGGAGACTAATGTACTGTGTTATCGTCCCATTTTACGGATGAGGAGACTGAGGTTCAAAGGAGCTACATAACTTGCACAAGGTTATACAACCAGAAGGAAGAGGGGGGGATCTGAACTCAGGTCTCCTGACCCTGGTCTGGGCTGTTTCCTGAACACCTGCTACCTCCCGGTCATTTTCAAGCTGTGGAAAATCTGCTTCCACTGGGGGCCAACCTCCCCGGGGGTTTCCCTTTACTAGGTCCTTGAGGTGGGAATCCTCTCTGAAGGCCCTGTGTGAATGTATCAGCTTAGGTGCCAGAAAGCAGTGGGACATCTTTTCCTTAAATGTCCCTCCTCGCCAAGCCCTCCTGTGCCATCGCCCAGAGCATGGTCTTAAAACCCTGGCTTGGTCACTAGCAACAGAATTCATTTCAATTCCCATTAATTCTCATGTGTGTGTACATATGTCACCCAGTCTTGTTTCCCCTTGGGTGACTTTCAACACGCTGTCATAAAAACAAACAAAAACAAGGAAGGGCAAGCCTAAGCAGGTTGGGCATCACCAGGGTACTGATCAAATTAGGTTTCCTTACTGGCAATCTTAATGCCTCCCGTTTCAGGATAAATTTATTTCCCTTTCTTTTTTCTGTTCCTTTTTGCGGCCTGTGGAAATGGAGACTTATCTCCTTGGGTATCTGCAGACGATTATTATGCCCCGTCCCCGCCTTCCTTCATCTTTCCTCCGAGGTCCAGTTCTCACCACTCTAATCAACGCCAGGGAAGCTCTGTTGATTCAGGTAAACCTCCTGGCAGCTGATAGTGTTGAGATATTTGGTGGCCAGGCTTGAGCTCCTCACTGCATTTTTTCTAGTCCTTTCCTTCCCGTCTCCTTAATTTCCTCTCAAATGCTCTCAGAAGCTTGGAAAAGGCCAGAAAAGTCCCCAGCAGGGATCCTCTCATTCCTGAGCTTGAACACGGTATTGACAAGATCTCAGACGGTGAGGAGGGTAAATACCCTGGAACCATGCTGGTTGGGGGCAGCAAGAGTGCTGGTGGGGTCATCAGCGTCTCCAAGGGAGGATATGCACAGAACATGCAACTGGCCCTGTAAAGCTGACCTTAGCCTGGGGCGAAGCTCTGCTTTGGGTATTAATTCCCATTACAGCAAGTACTGTGTCATAGTGAGGACTAGTAATGCAAGGAGACTGATCTCACTTAGCTTTTGGCGTTTTGAATAAAGATTGTCACATGTCACGTGCCACTAATTACTGACTGTATGAATACCTGTACTTAATTGCTCTTATTCATCTATAAAACGGAGGTAAAAATCCCTGCCTCAAGGATTAGGAGTATAAGATGAGGGAACACAATTATGGACCTACTGGAGTGACCATGTTCCCCCAGCACCGTGCAAGGAACTGGGTTTGCCAATTTAGCCTAGTCCTTGGCTGCATGGAGCCTTCTGTCTACTACCTGGTCTGAGGCAGATGTTTCCCATGTGCTTCTAAAAGTAGGTCTTACTGTTTCAAAGTTAAACCAATAATACACTCCGTAAAATGAAAATGAATTAGGATTCCCAAGGTAACAACATTGTCAAAAAGTTGTAAATCTGAGCATAATACACATATTCAGTGTAGTTATGCTTTTGGGGCTGACTGAAATAAAAGGTTATAAAATGTTCTTATCTCTTGATTTTATATTTTAATGAGTATGATTTTATTCTGGAGACTTGCAGACAATATTTAGTTTGGGGTAAAGTTAAACCATTAAACACACATGCATATATGCACAATACACACACACACACACACACACACACATTGCATACTTCTTACTAAGAGGAAAAGTGAAAATCACATGACATGATGTGCCTACGTGCAGGGAGTGACATGATGTGCCTACGTGCAGCACCTGCCCAGTTCTGTTCCAGAGCTTGAACTCAACCACTTGAGTTGTGTATTTCAGCAAAACAAATGCCTGATGCAGTTTATGTTCTAACTAGTGACCTGGTGCATAAATTTGTGCACATTGAAAGGAAATTAATTAGAAGGTGGCCAGCAGGGTGGGACTGGGCGAGAAGGGTCGAACACACCCTGGAGCCAACCTCCCACAGTCCCTCCCCAGCCAGCTGCACCTGGGGTGGTGCCCTGGCTCACCTGGTGTCTGCAAAGTGAGCAGGGTTCCTCTGGCAGGTGGGTTCCCTTGGCCTGGCCTGCAGGGATTGGGCCGAAACTGGCTCTCTGACATCCCCCAAGAGATCCTGGAGTGCAAGAGGGCACCCTGCAAAGTTGCTGTCGTACAGGGTGTGGAACACAAATGCAAGTGTGCAGTTAACCAGATTCAGGGATGACAGTGCCCCAGCAAAAACATAACCCATGCCTGAAGGTGGGATTGCGCGGCTCTGCGAGGAATTGGGCTTCCTGCTCTCTGGTTTCAGGGTGCATCACCCAAGAACTGCCACTGCCAAGTCACTGCAGCTCGGCAGCTCCTGCATTGAGCGTCTCCCCCTGCTGGTCAGTGTGCATCATAGTGACTGGTCAGATGGGCGGAGGGACACTTAGCATATTAGCCTTTTATATATATAGATTGGATGGGAAGAGCCAGGCATAAGAAAGGATACTCAGGGCTTGAAAGAGCCTGGGTACTGCTTGTTCTGCTGCCCGCTGGGCCCTTTGGGGTGTATATGGTTGTCTCTCTTGTTGGAGTCAGGAACCAGACAGCTGTAAAACAGGTGTTTCATTTCATCTATGACTTATTTCCTACTTCCTGGAAGGCTTGGCTGGGGCTGCTCTGCTTTCTCCCAGTCTTGTCCCACTTATGGCTCTCAGAGATGGCTCAGGGAATATTCTATTCTCATTTAGTCTATGTGCTGGGCAGAGTTTACATTCTATAAATTCAGCATCAAAGCTTGCTATCAAACATCTTATGTTTTCTGATTCTTATTTTTTTTTGTTGTCTGAAAAACCTGTTTGAATATTAGCCTTACTTGTTTTAGATATTTCTGTTTTCTTATTCTGCTTTAAATCCCAGCTACACCTAAATAAATCTGACCTTGATTTGGAGAAACTTTTAGTTTTGGATACTGAAGACAGATTTTTAGGAAAAATGGTCTCTTGTTTGAGTTGTGGAGATGTATGGATATTTTTGTGCATTTCTTATAAAAATATATGATGTCTCAATGAATAATCTATGAAAGGATATACCATATGTATATTTTATATCCTGCATGGCATGTAGATTTATAAGAGCACTATGACAAAGGGAAAGTGGTAGGTTTTCCTTTAATTTGAAAACTTTAACATTAAGTAAACAAATGAAGAATAAATAACTATGCCATTTATCTCTGTTCAAAAATTAATGAATTTTAGTGACAATTTCTAAATATATATGATAAATGAACTTTATAAATATTGCATCAATATATTATGAGCTAGGTTTTCATAAATATAAGAACATGGCAATTATCACAATTTTTCTACTAACTTAGAAAAAACGTTAAATAGAAAAGGGTGTGATTTATTGATTGTACTTCTATTTGGGTATTTATAGGAGTGTTTTTACGTGATAAGCTCAAAGCCCAGCAGATGTGTTCCTTGTCATTGTATATAGTGCTCTTGGTGACTGTTAGGCCATAGGCACCAAGCAGGCCAGGTGAATACAGGTCTGGCCATTGTAAACCATTGCTGGCCACTCCTCCCACCAAACAAGAGCTAAAGAGGATCAATCCAGATGTTCTTTTCTCTAAGTGACTTCTTCCACCCCCCCCCCCCCCCACCAGTTGACCGCTCCTTGGGGTCTCCGTTACTACTAGGGCAACACCTGCAACATTTCACTCTGCCCACTTTGTTACTTGTTCTCTCACTTGGCTCATGATCTCCCTGATGGCAGGGGCTCTGTCACAGTTGTTCTGTCACCAGGACTAGCACAGTACCTGGTACATGACTGCCACTGAATCATAGTTTATGAGTTAATGCATTCAACTGTATGATGTACTAGTCAGTGCTCTCCAGAGAAACAGAACCAACAGGAAGGAAAGACAAAGAGAGAGAGGGAGTGATGGAGGCCGGAGAGAGAGAAAGAGAGAGAGAGAGAGGTATCACTATTTAAAGGAATTGCCTCATGTGGCTATGGAGGCTGGCAAGTCCAAAATCTGATGAAAGAGACTGACAGGTTGGAAACCTAGGAAAGAGTTGCCGTTTGTATCCAAAGGCAGACTGCTGATGAACCAGAACATGCTGATGTTGCAGTTGAAGTCTAAAGGCAGTCTCCTGGCAGAATTCTCTTTTGCTCAGAGGAGGCTACACTTTTATTCTATTCAGGTCTTCAACTGATTGGATGAAGCCCACCCTCATTATGGAGATCAATCTGCTTTACTCAAAGTCCATTGATTTAAATGTAAATCTTGCCCTAACCAGTTTGGCTCAGTGGATAGAGCATCAGCCTGTGGACTGAAGGGTCCCAGGTTTGAAGGGTTCCGGTCAAGGGCATGTACCTTGGTTGCTGGCACATCCCCAGTGAGGGGTGTGCAGGAATCAGCTTGTCGATGTTTTTCTCTCATCAATGTTTCTAACTCTTTATCCCTCTCCCTTCTTCTCTGTAAAAAATCAATATATATTTTAAATGTAAATCTCACCCAAAAACACCCTAACAGAAACATCCAGAATAATGTTTGTCTGACTATCTGGGCGCTGTGGCCTAGCCAAGTTGGCTCCTAAATTAATCGTCATATGTAATTTAACTATAGTTTACTAGGTAATGACTGATTACTTTCTAGGCAACTCTGAAAATATTGCTTCCATTGAAGAAGTATTTATCTGTCTATAATATATTTTACCTAGATAAATATTCTAGCAGAAATGATACAAGGGTGACAAATTTTGATATCAGGGTAATAATAGATTTCTGTTTCAACTCTAATTCCAAAAATGGCACGTTATATAATATCAGATTTTATGCTAGGAGTAAAAAATTGTTTTCTTTTGGATGTTACATACCCAGAGAGAAAAAAATTCAGTATGGTTATAGAGTAAAGAAACAAGTTAATTTGACATTTTAATTTAATTTCTGAACACATAATACATTTACATAGTTTGGTAATAAAATATTACACAGAGTTCAGTGGAAACTCCCACACCCATTCCTTTCTACTTGTTAGCATTTTAAAGTATATTTCTAGAGTTTCTTTATGAAATTATAAGCAAATACCAATCTATATTTTTACTTTTCACCCTTTAAAATTTAATTTTTTAATTTAAAGTAAAAATTCGCTCATACAGTAAGATTAGACTATGTGAACATTATTCACAAAGCACGATCAATTAAATTTGAATTTTAAAATTTAATTGCCTAAAAAGTTCAGTAACGAGGGTAGGAAGAAAGCAGAAGAAAACACATTAGAGAAAGATAATGAATCAAGAAAAAAGACAGGAAATAGAAAGCCAGAGAGAAAGAGAAGATATTGGAGGCTACAGCCATATACACCACAGACCAAGACAAACCAGAGGGGCCACATTATGAGACAAATACAGACTTTGTGGATCTTTGTGGACTTTTGGTGATCTTTGTGGATTAACAGCCTCCTATTCTGGTCTTCTAAGATAGGAACATATAACTATAAGCAGGCCTGTTTAATGATTTTCAACATTAAGTATAAGTCCTTTTTTGGTACCAGTCATGCAAGCTGTTATGTGGAAAAAAGGTTATGTGTATTTTTTTGCTCTAATTAGGGGTACAAGAAGGTAAATACTAGCTCATTAAGCTATGGAAAATGATGAGGTAGTAAATTCTCTGTCGCTAGGAGAATTCAAGCCCAGACTGGAGACCACCTCTTAGAAGTTCCACAGGAGGGATTTCAGGGTTAAAAGGGAGAATGCAGACTGGTTTCCATCAAAAATATTTCATTCATTTATTTTGGCTCCTCGTATGAAATATAACACTTGAAATTCAAATATGAAAAGCAAACACAATGTCATTCTCAAAAGGACTGTAAGAATTAACCTGTAAGTTTATTGGTTTGGTTATTGCTTATTGTCACCATACAAACCATTATTTTGTTAATTTTATGGCTCAGCAGCATCTATCTTTAGCCTTAATATATATTAAAAATTAATAGATCAGAAAGGAAAAAGGAATGTCTCTGCCCATTGTATAGAGAAGGCCTGGAAATCATTGAGCCTGTTCTTGAGGTGTAAAGGTCATGCTCATGGACAAACCAGGCGTGTCCCCTCTGACCCGCATCAGATGTAAAATATGGGGCCATTATGCAGTGGGGTGGGACATTTTTTTAAGAGAGTCCTTATGAAACAGACAACATAAATCCAAGGTTTCAGTTTTGACTACTATCACTCTCAAAGCTCATAATAGAATTTGTTGAAAGCAGTTTAACTTTTTTACATAAAAATATGGGTTTTCATGTACATAAACTCAAATTTGTTAAAGTTCTTAGTGCAAAACCATTTAATGCTTTTTAATTGGGGACTTTCAAATATTTGTTAGTGTATTTTCAAGTAAGACTGCATATAAATAGAAAGAAAAAGGACAAACATTTGGTGATAAAAATGTGAAATCTATTCTATTTGTATTTATGCTATTAGATTTTTAAAGATGAATGCATCATGAGTCAATTCATCAATACTTATTATTTAAGAAGGATAACATTCTCAAATGACTTAGTAGAGTAATTCTTACAAAAATTATCTTAATTCCATAAGTATTAAAGAAACCCAGATCATAGATTAATGTCTCATCCAGTTAAGAATTTATTCTCTAGATTTGCTGCTTGCAGAATAAAGTGTTTTCTGGAAATCATGCCTATGAAAAGACAGTACAGTACATTTGCCCATGCAGCCACCAGGGAAGTTAATAAATGTTACTTACTTGTATATCAAAAAAATATTTCTCAGGTGACTGTATGACGAGGTAGCTTTTGACCATACAGGATAGACACACCCAGCTCTGGGACCAAAGCTTTAGCTCTGTGGGAGGAGAGGAAGGAAGAATCAACTGTAGGATTTCTTGGCATATTAGCTGTGTTACTTGGAGGCAGTGAGCCAGGGAACAGTCCTGGAGTAATTCAAGGGTTCTTGTTTGGAAGGCCAATGAGGGTGCAATGTTTCTCCCTTGGGTGAGGAAGCTGGTTGACAAAAGATGTTCATTCATCTGCGTCTGTGCCTAGTTCACTTTAGATGCTAATTAGAGCATCCTATAAGTTTGCACGTTGGGGGAATAGTGGCTCAGAGCAGAATCTTTGGAATCAAGCTGAGCTGGGTTTGAATCCTTCTCTGGCACTTATGAACTGCATCTTTGGGCATGTAATTTGTAGCTTGAGTTTCTTAGCTGAAAGATAGAGACACTATTAGAGCTTATATCATAGGGATGTTGTGAGAATAAATGAGAGAATGTATGTAAGTCATTTAAACAGTGCCTGACCCAAGGTACATGGCACATCCTCAATAAACAGCATAAGTAATTAAGGGCGCATGCAGCACATGCACAGAAAAAACTACAATCAATAATGCCGGCTGCAGTCAGTGGGGACAGTGGGAGTGCTAGTGTCCAGGGTTGGAGCTCCTGAGTCAGATAGAAATAAAGTTTGATGCCAAGTAAAAACTCTGGGAGAGGCAGGGTGACTGAAACATCAAGATTCTGGGGCCCTATTGCTTGAGTTTAAGTCACGGTTCTATCACTTAACAAATGTGTGCCTGAGATAAGTCACTTCCCATCTCTGTACTGCAATTTCTACTTGTCTTGTTGAGTTGTGAAAATTAAAGGTGCCTCTCTCCTGGGTTTTTGTGTATTTAGAACATTATCTGGCAGTAAGTTCTATAGAAGTGTTAATTGTTATTGCTTTATTGTTTTTATTGGAGTATGTGACATTTCTGCCTCTCATAAAGTTACAGTGCATAAATCTAGTATGTGGAGGTGAATTAAGCAGGTCCACTAAGCGTTGCTATCATTGGGTGAATTATGGTGATACTATGGTGATTCTATGCAACAGCTCAGGTCAACATTTTAGGCCTCATCATGAGTGGACAAGTGGGAATGGTGGAGACAGATAATTGATACATTAGAACTGGAAGTGATGTTCATGAGCATTCAGTCCATTGGCATTAAGTTGCTTTGTGGCACTGGTTCAAAGAATCCTAATTAGGCAGATAAATCACCTTTCTAAGGTTTACTTTTAAGTAAAGTAGATGTGGGGCCAGTCTTTGGACTCTTAACATCCACAATATGTAAGAGTTCATACTCCTAAGATTAATTTAACATCTCAGTAGAAAAATGGGCAAAGAGCATGCGTAGGCAACTGGCAGAAGAAAGAAATCCAAGTGGCCAATACATCTGTAAGAAAATGAGAAAGTATCCGAGTAACCAGGAAAATGCAAATTGATGTGCTGGAATAAATGACATTTTTTTCACCCAACTGTTAAACGAAAATTAAGAAAGATCATTAAAACCCAGTGATGTCTAGAAAGTGGGGGAAAGGTACATTTTCAGTTATTGCTGGTGGGAATGGGAAACAATGCGGTCTTTTTGAAAAATAATCTGGCAACATGCATTTCAATTTAAATGCATGTAATTGGCTTAGGAAGGCCGCTCTCAGGAAGCTGTGCTATAAAAATGCGCACTTAATATTTAAGGACACATGAACCAGGACTTTTCACCAGCACTGTTCATAGTGGCAAGCATTTGCAGAGGAAGCAACCTCAACGACCCCTGGTGGAGCAGTGATTGAATAAGTTGAGGATCATCTCACCATGGACTATGATAGCATCAATCACACAGAATGAGTTAGCACTGTATCTATTCACCAGGGGGGATGTTCATGAGGCATTGCTAAGTGAGGAAACAAGGAGCTAGGAAATGTGTATAGTATGAACCCATTTTTGTAAAAACAGAAACAAAAACAAAAAGGAAAATTACTACCTATTCTTATAAATATATGTATATGTTCCTCTGACTATGAATAAAGACATGTATTTAACACTGAAAATTTGGAGAGAGTGATGCTAGAGAGAAGAGAGGGGGTGAGAGGAGGTATAAGTCAATGAAAAGGGGAATTCACCCAAAATACAAACAACTAAAAAAAAAAACAAGTAGATGCTAGGCAACCCTCAAGTGTACATACTGGAGAGACTAGGTGGCAGAAAGAGTTTACCTACAGGTTGTAGGCAGAAGACCCCCTTGTGAAAGATGCCTGCTGGTGGTACCTGGTGGTTGGAATCTCACACCTACACAAGGTTGCTGGACGTTGCTATTGGAATCCCACTGTGATCTGAAATTCCTGAGCTCTGTATCCTTCCTCTCAGGCCTCAGCACAGTGCCGTGCTCAGTAAACAGGACACGATTGCGGCCTAGGACAAGCACACTAAGCAAGAGAGCTGAATGCAGCTGAGAGGTGATCTCCACGGGCCTGTCCTGCCCTGCCTGGGGCTCAGCTCACAAAACAGCCTGGGCTTCCTGCCTGGGCGCACGGAAGGGGGTGGAGGAAAGGCCATTCCTGAGCACCCGCTCGATAGGTGCTTTGAGTCTTTGGACAAAATTGAGTTTGGAGCTGGAAAATGCTGTGTCCAGTGGCCTGAACAGAATGAGAGGGGGTGACCAGGAAGCATTTTCTCAGTCTGTGTTTTGCCACAGGAGGCAAGAGCGTTCGATTTGTTTCCAGGAGGGGGAATCCTCGAGTTCTGGCATGCCTTTTATGGCACCATGGGGTTCAGCCTCAGGCTGGAGATGGAAAACTGACAAGAAATGACTGTTGGGTGAAGCAAACACCATCTTTGTGAAGATGGAAGAACAGCATGGGGAGTCTCTGCCTGTGGCAACGAGGTTGGAGCCAAAACCTCTTTCTATAGCATCATCCTGCACAGCCCCTGTCTCATCTGCTCCCTCCCCTGCTCCAGCCTTTGTGGACTGGTCTGGACTCATTTGCTTGGATTCTTTTCATCTCAGGTTTTAGTCCAACCATCTAGCTGAAAATTGCCTGAATAGGAGGGAAGGAAGAATGCAATTTAAAAAACAGAGAACAGTAGGGAGAGCATGACATGGTAGATATGGTAATTTCTTGAAAGAGTTGCCATACTAAAGAGACTAATGGTCAATGAATCCTCCCTCTTGTTGGCTATTGTTCAGTCATATGTCCTTTCTCCTTCATCCTGGTCCAGCCGTGGGCAAACTACGGCCCGCGGGCCGGATCCGGCCCGTTTGAAATGAGTAAAACTAAAAAAAAAAAAAAAAAGACCGTACCCTTTTATATAATGATGTTTACTTTGAATTTATATTAGTTCACACAAATACTCCATCCATGCTTTTGTTCCGGCCCTCTGGTCCAGTTTAAGAACCCATTGTGGCCCTCGAGTCAAAAAGTTTGCCCACCCCTGTGACCTGGTCCATTCATCTCCTGCTGCCTACCAAAGACACATCCTTGTTAAGAGCCTGCTTGAATGAGCAAAGTTAATGAAAATGCTGATCTAGTCCCTTCAAAATCTATCAGACCACACATACATGCAACACATAGACACACATATCCACACATGTTCACACATGCACACACATTTACATGCTCACACCCATATGGATATCTCACACACACACACACACACACACACACACACACACACACACACATTGTGTATTATTGATTGCTAGAGGCCCAGTGCACAAAATTCGTGTGCGGGTCCAGTCCTTAGGATTGGCCTATGATCAGGACCATCTTCCCCAGCTGCCTGCAGCTGGCCCTGCCCCCTGCCACCACCCACCCCAGTTCCCTGTTTGCCATTGGACGATCAGAGCCTGATGGCCAGGGGAAGGGACTGAGAAGTTGACTGTTCCCACTCGCTCGCCGGCCCTGCCCCCACCATGGGTTGCCCTCTGTGTGTGTGTGTGTGGGTGACTGGTGGGGTGGAGGCCTTGGCCTGGTGCTACCCACATCCCCAGCCACCTACCCCCAGTTCCCCACTTGCCATCGGGTGATCAGAGCCTGCCAGCCAGGAAAAGGGACCAAGAGGTGGTCAGTGCACCTCATAGTGACTGGTGGAGCGGTTGTTCTGGTCCTCCCACTGTTAGGGTCAATTTGCATATTACCCTTTTATTATATAGGATTGTCAGTGTTCCAAGAGAAAATGAGTTCTTATGTCACAATTGTCCAGTAGTATGGCACAAGGCAGATGATGGATTAGAAGTTCTTAACTCTGTTTGGAAAACTGCGTGAGCTACAGTTGACCTTTGAGGAGATTTTTGGAAAAATTCTCAGTTCTAACCATCTTGGTTAAACTTGGAATTGCTCACTCAAATATCTGAACTGTCAGCACTCTGAGGGGGCTCATCAGAAGCCACCAGAGTTGGCTGGGCCATGCCCTCTCTGACAGCTCCAGGGGAGAATCTTTCCTTGCATTTGGGGGTTTTGGGTGGCTTCAGGCATTCCTTGGCCTGTGGTTTCATAACTCCAATCTCTGTCCCTACTTTCTCCTCTTTTTTGTCTGTGTCACTTTTTCTGTTGCTCATAAGAGACTTGTCATGAATTTAGGGCCCACCTGTTAATTCAGGATGATTCAATTTTGAGATCTTTAACTTGATTACATCTGCAAAGATCCTTTTCACCAGGAAGGTCACATTCATAGGTTCTGGGGGTTAGGGCATGGGAATACTTTTTTTGGGGGGGCGGTATTAAACCTGTTACAATGTCCCAAAGTAGGATAGGGCATTCTCCTATTCCAAACCAAGCCCTGGCTTATCATTGTACTTAGAAATACAAATTCCCTACCATGGATTTTCCCAGCTGGGCCTTCTTCACAGGTTTCCACTGTCACTTTGCACCAGCTATGCGGGTCATCCTTTAATTTCTCAAACAAACCAAGTGCTTTTGTTCTGTAGGCTTTTGCCCACGCTGTAACCTCTGCCTTAGAATCCCCTCACCCTGCTCTCCACTGGCTCCGTTTATCCTTTATCTCTCAGCTTAAATATCATCCCCTGTAACACATATAAAGTGGTTCTGAACATTATCTTCTGTAGTAACAACTTTTTGATCATTTCTTTTTCACTATTTACAATGATTTATTTATTAGTTTATTGTTTGACTCTAGACTAGGAGTTCTTTGAGCTCTAACATGGATTTTATCCATCTTAATCACAGTTTTAGCCTCCAAATCTAGGACACAGTAAACAAATATGTGCTGAATGAATGAATGAATAAATGATGCTCTTAGTATGGGAGATGCTCAGATGGTACCTAGGAGGTGCTGGCACTTCATGCACAAGTAAACTGTATTGAAGGCTTGGATCCTTAAGTTGTGAAGTCATTTCTTATGACATAAATCATCGAGGCTACAGTAATAGATCTGATAGATGGTCAGAGATTTCTGCCTATGTAATGGGTTAGAATTGAGTTTCAAGAAACTACTCAGACAGTGAAAGTAAGACAGTGATGGGACTGTATTAAAGGGGAAAACTCTTAAACGCCTCCACATTTCTCCTTGCCATCTTTCACAGGAAATCAGAAGGCGCTGCATTAATCTTGCAGGAGTGGGGAATGTCCAGCCTGTGGGCCATATGATGCCCTCAAAATCATTTGGTTTGGCCCTGCCAAGACAACTGCAGGTGGGGCTCAAAATTCAATAAAACTAGGAGCTTTTTTTCATAGCAACATAAATTTATATTAAGTGAATTATATTAAGCAAATGGTGTTATAAATATCCAAATGGCCCTTGGCAGAATAAAAGGTTCCTCACCCCTGAAGAAAAGCTGGTCCCTAGAAGAAACACGAGTGAAAGGACATGGGATGGGTTGTTTCCTGTTGTCTTGGACTTTTGCTCATCACCCCAAAGCTGAGGACAATATACTCTGAGTATTTCCACGACACAGGACAGCAGCCAAGGGGCTCCCAGGATCTTTTTCCAGGGCTAATAGACTCTAGCCTCATCCTTTAACCATCAACCCCTTCACATGAAGCATAGTTAAGTGAAATCCTAGAATTCACTGAAGAAGGGAATTAAGAGCAATGAGGTGTCAGCCTAGTGGGAGTTCTGGGGCATGGAGGGTTTGGCTCCAAATGGACACCCTCATGGAGGTCTGGTTGCCTACCTGAAGGGCAATGCTGTCAAGGGGAGAAAAGGGTATTTGTAGAAATGTTTGAAGGCTGTGGTTACAAAGGGCTATAAAGGCCATTTCCTGTTTGTTCCCCATGGGTTTTATTCTATTCAACTAGTGGCCCATTGCACAAAGATTCATGCAATAGGCCTTCCTTCCCCTGGCTGCTGGCACCAGTTTTCCTCTGGCACCCGGGACCCAGATCTTTGGTCCGGTTGCAGCAGCGAGGCTTGGTTTCTTCGCTCCGGCTGCTCCCAGCCCCTCCTTTTTTTCCCCAGCTTCTTGAGCAGAGGCTAGGGCTGGCTGGAAGCCTGGGTTGCCCCTGGCGACCCAGGCCCTCAGCCACTCCTGGAGAGGAGCCCAGGCCCCCAGTGACCCAGGCTCCCACCAAGCCTCCTGCTCGCTCCAGCTCTGTGGCTGCTGCCATCTTCAGTCATCTTCAGTCTTCGTTCTGTGCCTGTGTATGCAAATTAACCACCATCTTTGTTGGGTTAATTTGCATAGTTGTTCTGATTGGTTGGTGGGTGTAGCAGAGTGGTGGAGTAATGGAGTGATGGTTAATTTGCATGTTTCTCTTTTATTAGTGTAGATGTGCCAGTTATCCATCTGAGCAATAAGTTTAAATATTTTTTAGTTTGTATGTACAATAATGATTAACCTTTGCTGAGCAATGACTTCAGGGCTGTACTAAGTATTTTATATACTGTGTATATGTATGCATGTGTGTGAGCATGTGTCATGTGTATATACAGATGTCTTATGGTACATGCAAATAAGTTCCCATAAATTCTCATGACACCCTAGTGAAGTAGGTACTACTATTATCATCTCATTGTAAATGAGTTAACAAAGATATAATAGATAAATTTATCTAAGGTCACTCAGTTAGTAAGTGACAAAACTAGAATTTATATTCTGGTCTTTTTTACTACAGAGCTCCAAGATTTTAGAAATTCTTTTCTGCCATCATTATGTAAACATATATGCAGATGCATATTTTTTGCTGGAAATGGAGTATTAAGAGGCGAAAGTATTCTAGATTCTTTAGGAAATGTGCACAACTTGTGATTGGGTTCTATGCCAAGTACATGAAAGACTGGGTTCCACTTGTCTTTCAATTTCTTACAGTCTAAGTGGGAATATAAGACCGGTGTACAGAAGCTTGAAGATCGCGTATTCTTGTGGGTGAAACACAGCTAGGAACCTGAGGGTGCAGGGTGGAAGGATATCTGGGGATGAAGACACAAGTTTGATTTTGCTCATATTTATGTAATAGCCAGAGGACTCCACTAAGTCATGTGTGCTATAGTGACACCTGGGCCACATAGAATTTAAGTGCCGAGGGAAAACGGAGCAGAACAGTGGTCAGGGAGTTGTGATGGTCTGTAGGTAACCTGGAGGCCAGGGTATTCTGGTGGGGGACCTGCCACTCTCTAGAAGTGTGGTCCAGGCAGCTCATTTCACCCCACTGGGCTTCAGTTTCCTTAACAGTAAAATGAGGCCATTGGATCCTATGATTTCCAAGGTCCTTTACCATTCTCAATTCTATGACTCTATGATTCTGTGAGATAGGGGGAAGAGGTTTGTGCAAGGAAGGAGGAAAGCCAGGAAATGAGAAGAGTATGTAAAAGAGAAGCTAAAAGAAAGAAAAATCAAGTATTGCCTTTCTTAACCTGTTATCATTCCTTCCTATAGAAACAACCTCCAAAGGAAAAGCAGATCTGTGCCTGTTTGCATAACCTGTAGTAGTAGATGGTAGAACAAAAGAAACACAGACTTAAAAGAATCTTGCCATTAAACACAAGACTCATGATACCCAGGAGCCCACGTGCTTGTTGCATCCTCAAGGAGACCCAGCATGAGAGGGAAATTGCCTGATAAATATGCCACATTGCTTTGCACAGGTCCAAACACATCTCTAATCATGTCAGCATTTTGACGCTTCCTGGGGTCCTTCTCTTTCCCATTAGCATTTTCAGAAGGTCAAACGACTCACATCTGTTAGTCAGATCCCCCCTCCACCCTCACCAAGTCTCGAGGGCTGGAGAGAGGGGACAGGGCAATGAACTTGGAGGAGACTCATACCCCAGCCCCACATTCTTCTGGGAACTGGAAAAGTCCATGTCTTTCCTGGTGAAAGGATGGGTCAGGACCCCTTCAGACGTTGCCTCTGGCGAGGCAGAGTTCACAGGCTGCAGGGTAGGGGGCACTCATTGTGAAGGACCCTTGCTGCCACCTCCATCTCTGTCCTTGAAGAGACGTTTTTGCTTCTCTGGACACTTGGAGGCACCCTGGTGAGTTGACCTCAGGGACTCACATCTCGTTTTGAGATCAAGCTCCCTGGCTGTCACGGTCACTTCAACTTAACCTCCTCCTTTCGTGAGAATGACCTAGAGATGACCCTCCAAAGGAGACAGTGTGTCCCTGGTGTTTGGCAGAACAGATAACTATAGTCTGTTCTCCAGAATAGCAAGGGGAGGTGCTGGGGAAACACAGGCAGACGGGTGCCTCTATCTAACTCTTCAGGGGATGTTAAACTGAAGCACTGATTTAAAGAAAGAGTAGCTCAGAGCAGAACAAGGCTCCCATGTTGTTTGAGAGGAAAGTGATCAGGAAAGAAAATGTTAAGTCAGGAGCAAATATGAATTGATAGAAACTGCTTGCTCCTTTTGGACCAGCCAATAAGTGGATTAAAACTAGAGACAAGAAAAGTCAGCAAAACATGGAAAGAAAATACCACAAATATGAGAGATAAAAGTAATATTCTAAGTACATAAAAAGTGTATATGGGCAAAAAAACACCGGTATGCAACAGCAACAGAGACAGAGGAAGCAGACAGAAAATTCTCATAGAGAATGAGTTAATAAGCTGTGAAAAAGGTTAACCTCACTAGCAGTGAACAAACTAAAAATTTAAGCAGTGAGTTTTTCAGCAATCACATTATTCTTTTAAAAATGACAGTATTTATACATAGATGGTGTGTGCCTTAATTGGCATAATTTTTATGTAAAAGAATTTGCTGATATGTATCAAAAGATTTAAAAATGTTTCCACCCTCTGGTTCACATTCTATTTTTAAGTACTATCTTAAAGAAGTAACAACCTAGTTAATAACATAAATTTATTTGTTAAATCAAGATGGTATTTAGAATAGAAAAAGTAAATAAATGGCCAAATATCCAATGTTGGGGGTGTTTTGAATAAATCATGACGTAGTCTATCATATGATAAACCATTAAGAAATCGTTAAAATTACATTTTCTTAGAAGTGAAAATATCTTTATATCATCCTAACACATAGTTGTATGTAATGTGTTATACAGCTATTTCACAGTATGATCACAATTATTTATATACAGGGTGGGGCAAACGTAGGTTTACAGTTGTTTGTAGGAAAAATAATACAATAGTTAATACATAAAAGTACAAGAATAAACTGTTTCACGTACTCACAACTATAAATCTACTTTTGTCCACCCCTGTATAAACTATGACCTATGCCAGTGATGGTGAACCTATGACACGCGTGTCAGAGGTGACATGCAAACTCATTTTTTTGGTTGATTTTTCTTTGTTAAATGGCATTTAAATATATAAAATAAATATCAAAAATACAAGTCTTTGTTTAACTATGGTTTTAAATATCAAAAAATTTCTATATGTGACACGCACCAGACTTAAGTTAGGGTTTTTCAAAATGCTGACACGCCGAGCTCAAAAGGTTCGCCATCACTGACCTATACAGTGAGACCATTAAAGTCAGTGGTGCTGCCACAGATTTTCTTTACGTGCACATTTTTCATTCTGTTCATGATGCCCCCTGCCCCACCCCTACATCAGAAAGGATGTGGGTTCTGCATCATGTACTACCATTTGCAACGCCTGTGCATGTGAGACCTTGGAACATTTCCAGAATCTTCCGTTTACTTTCCCTTTTACATGGAGGTACACATTCTCCCTATATGCCCGTTTCCCTTAAAATCTGGCAGATGGGCTGGCCTTTTCCTTTTCTGTTTTGGCCCATTTGAGCATGCTGGAGGACACCCTAAGTGTGCTTCCAGCACAACATTGAAGTGCTGAGGAGTGCACTTTGGGGAAATAAAACTCAGGTAATGTGTCCACTCGCTGGAAAGGGGGAATTATGATAAAGTGCTAGAGTTTTATCACTGTTACCGAACGAACATGTCTTGGAAGGAAGTAATTGTTATTACCACAGCTGTTCTCTTCTCGCTCCCCTCTCCCCGACCCTAACATACATCATATAATAAAGTCTATTTCTGGCGCAGATTAGAAAAAACTGTGTGGTTAGGGGGTAGAAAGTCAAGGTAATGAAATGAAGTCTAGGCCTTTGATATCTTTTTTTTTTTTAAGCTGTTTTCTAGGCCAGCTACATATCATTTGTTCCAATTCAATTCCTTGAGCCCCAGAGGGTTTTTACTTTGTAAGGATGCTGTCCTCTGCTATGGTACAGGGTTTTGTCCATCGAGAGTGTAAAGGTCAATTTTTGAACATTGGGGTGCTGCCCCGTAGGGAAGGGGCTAGAAAAATTTTGTGTGTAAATACACAAAATGTATTTACAACAAATGGCAGTCCCATAGCTACTAGTGGGAAGGTCCCAAGTTTTGCTCAGTTTCATTCCTGGGAAGAAGCAATAACTAGTAAGGCAATATTTAGCCAGAGGAAAAGTTGTTAGGTCCACAGAACAGGTGAAAAGTCAATAGCAAGAAGTTTTTCAGTTTCTTAGGAAGTTAAGCCTATACCTACTATGACTCACCAAATCCACTCAAAAGTATTTACTCAAGATAAGCAAAAATGAATGTTCATCAGTGGGAGAATGTACAAATAAATTGTGGTATATTTGTATGATGGAGTATAACTCCTCAACAATGAAAAAGAATGAACTATAGATACATTAAATATCATGAATAACTCACAGAAATTATGTTGTGGGAAAGAAGCCAAACACAAAATCGTACATAGATCTCATTTATGCAAAGTAATAAGACAGGTGAAACTAATCATGAGTGATAAAAGTCACAGAGTGGTTGCTTACTGGTCTAGAGAGTAGGATCCACTAAGAAGCAGCATGAGGGACGACCTTTCTTGGGTGATGGAACTGGTCCATATTTTTATGGTGTGTGGGTGACATGGGATTTATATTTCTCAAAACTAATCCAAACTTACTGAACTTAAAACTTTGCATTCTGCATTTTACAGAATATAACTTTTATCTCAAAATAAAAAAGGACTATAAACAAACATTTTAAAAATTGCCAATGTGGTTGCAATCTTCCACAACTGTAGATCTCTTATAATTTCCTGGTGCTGCAACTGTGATTCTCAGAGCCAGCTACGCGTTTGACTTATTTGTGGAGACTCTATTCTGCTAACTGCCTGGGACTTACCACCAGAGATTCTGAACCTGTGGGGGTGCTCCAGCAATCTGGGATTCAGAGCAGTAAATTCCAGGGTTTCCTAAGGTGCACCCTGAGGGGAGAGAATTCTAGGGTGTGGACAGTAGTAGAAGTTTTTAAAAGATCACATCGCACCTGCCAATTCTGAGTTGTGACACTGGTGAATAAAAAGATGTTGTTTTTTTCAAACCAATTTGTAGCTTTAAAAAAAAGGAGTAGGTGTAAAGCAAATGTCTGGGAAAGGAAGTAACATATATTAAGGGCCTAGACCAGGGGTGGGCAAACTTTTTGACTTGAGGGCCACAATGGGTTCTTAAACTGGACCGGAGGGCCTGAACAAAAGCATGGATGGAGTGTTTGTGTGAACTAATATAAATTCAAAGTAAACATCATTACATAAAAGGGTACGGTCTTTTTTTTTTTTTTTTTTAGTTTTATTCATTTCAAACGGGCCAGATCTGGCCCGCGGGCCGTAGTTTGCCCACGGCTGGTCTAGAGGATGTGCCAGGGAGGGTTTTAGGCATTTAATGTAGATAATGTCATTGAAATTCTCTAAAAAGCACACTTATCTATCTATATAAAAGCCTAAGCAGCCATTATGACCAAATAACCAGAATGACCAGAACAACTGGTCGCTATGACATGTGCTGACCTCCAGGGGGAAGATGCTTAACACAGGAGCTGCCCTCTGGTGGTCAATGAGCTCCCACATCCAACCTCCTATGGCCAGCCAACCTCCTGTGGTCCCTCCTCTCCCTCCTCCCCACCCCCTGCCCCCGCACAGATTTGTGCACTGGGCCTCTAGTCATTTACAATCTACTAGAGGCCCAGTGCATGAAATCTGTGGACTGGTAGGGTGCCTAGTGGCTGCTGGCTGCCAGCCAGATACTCCCTCCCTTCCCCTAACCGTCTCCACTCCCTGGTCGAACTCCCTGATGAACTCCAGGTCGGGGACAATTTGCATAGCACACTTTTATTATATAGGATTTCCATTGCAATCACTATAGTCCAGACCCTCAGTTATTAACAGTCTGGCTTTTGAAGCTCTAGCAAAATCACCTTTCTTGCAAATCTCTTAAAAGTGTGGGCTATTTCAGGGCCCTAGGCCTTTGCAACGCCTGGGATGCATTTCCTCTTAGCCTGCTGGATATATTTCTACTCATCTTTTAAGATCCAGATTAAGTATCCAGCTTAATCTCCATTATAAACAGTCCTTCTTATTCCTTCCATTGCTCTATTGAAGGAATTTCTTTCCTCTTCAAGTAGAAATTATATCTGCTGTCCCAGGACTCACTCATACCAAAGTGTGGCTTGGAGTTCTCTCATGTGAATTAGAGATACTTATTGGTAACTGATTTAATGCTAAGTCTAATTAAATAGAGAAAATATTACAAATAAATATTTTGGCAGTCAAATGTAGGTTAGCACTAAACTGATTTCTACCTTTTACTATTACAATGATCACATGGCATTGTAACTTTTGATGTGCATTTTTCTCTCACAAGCTAGACAAAGATTTCTTTGAAGACAGGGCCATGTGTTTTCGTTTTTCTTAAAAATATTTTTTTATTGATTTCAGAGAGGAAAGGAGAGGGAGAGAGAGATAGAAACATCAACGATGAGAGAGAATCATTAATCTGCTGCCTCCTGCACTTCCCCTACTGGGGATTGAGCTCACAAGCCAGGAACATGCCCCACTTGGGAATTGAACTGTGACCTCCTGGTTCACAGGTCGATGCTCAACCACTGAGCCACAATGACTGGGCAGGGCTATATCTTTAACAACTTTGTGATCCCAGGACTTGGCACAACACCTGGCATCTACTTGGTGCCCAATGAATCATTGTTGAATAAATAAATACATGAATGAAGAAGATCACTTTGCTTCTCTTTAAATCTGGCTTGAACCCAGATAATGAATTTTCAGTAGCAACCTACTGATGGCAAAATAAAGGGTAAGCCCTCAAAATGTATTTCAGGCGTTCCCATAACTACCATCTGCCCAGCTCCAGTGGTAACTAATTTGGTGGGCTATTTATCACTAAATTAAATCTCATGACCAATATATATTGACCATTTCTTGACTATCATATAGTAATTTTTTCTCACTATGTACTTGTTAAATTGCCCTCTACCCCACAGTATAATGGAAAGAGCATGAGACATCTGAAGAGCTGAGTATAAGTCTTGGTGGGACCACATCAACTGTGTGACTTTGATCAAATGAATTAACGTCTCTATGCCTTGTTTTTTCCTCACTTATAAAATAGGGTGATCTGAGATAACATATAGATGCCCTGGAAGCTTCACAAAGTTATTAATTAATTAATTAATTAATTATTGTTATTATTACTCTACATATTCTTTCATATGAAGGTTAAGGTACATGTCCTCTTTGAAGTTCGGAGAGCTATGTTTTTTTTTTTTCCTAAAGTGTCTGAGCTACGGCATTTCATGTGCTATTATTATTGTCTAACTGCTTCATGTGTATATGGTCTCTCTCTCTAACCAGGTTGGAGCCTCTCACAGGCAAGAGCAGAGCACTTGTATCACCCTCCTTTTTGTGCCCCTAATCCAGCCGTGGGCAAACTACGGCCCGCGGGCCGAATCCGGCCCATTTGAAATGAATAAAACTATTAAAAAAAAAAAGACCGTACCCTTTTATGTAATGACGTTTACTTTGAATTTATATTAGTTCACACAAACACTCCATCCATGCTTTTGTTCCGGCCCTCCGGTCCAGTTTAAGAACCCATTGTGGCCCTCGAGTCAAAAAGTTTGCCCACCCCTGCGCCTAATCACTTTGCAGAGCGTAAGAGATGTTAAATTGTATTAATATTAAATTGTTTTTAATAAGGAGAATGGAAAATAACTTTAGAGCCATAGTGTTTTACAACGTTTAATACAACTTTCTCTTTTTATGGAAACTGTAACTTATATCGGTCTTTTTTAAACATACAGCTAATAATACTAGCTAATGATTCTTGAAAATATGCCAAGTAATTTAAATGAATGATACAATTGAATGACATTGGAGTCATACCCGTTTTATAGATGGAAAAACTAATGCTTGGGAGCTGGAATATGCTAGTAAACCCAGGCATCTTTCTCCGGAGCTTCCCCTTCAACCTGCCTTTGGCATTGAAGGTCCTGATTCTCGCACAAGTGCTCTCCCTGGTATAGGGGTAACCATATCTTCTCTCTACGGCAGAGGTTCTTCAAGTTTGGCGCCGGACCAGCAGCAACAGCATCACCTGGGAGCTTGTTAGAAATGCAGATTCTTGGGCCCCACCCAGCCCTGCTGAATCTGAAACTCCTGTGGTGGGTTCAACCATCTGCTTCGACAAGCCTTCCGCATGCCTTGTAGGTAATCCTGACGCAAGGTCATGTTTGAGAACCATGGCTCTGGGGTAAAATTGTACTCGTCTTGCTGCTGCTTATATTGCTCATCTTGTTGCTTAACAGATTTTCATATTATATATTTATATAACAGGAGTGAGAAAGCCTACCTCGTTCCATCAATATTCAGTGACTTCTGTCTCTATGCTGCATATGAAATTCCACTTTAAGCAAGGAGAACTAACAAAGTTGAAATTTGGTGCAGTGCATCTTATGATCTGATGCACAGCACCAAACTGGTTTTGTTACTTTACTTGTTGTTACATTTATTTTTAGATTTTTACTTAACAATTAGAATTTTCCCTGTAGAGTGATTGCAGTTGTTAACAAAAAATGTGGGCCTGATTTCATTATGAATATGATATATACAATATTTAATTATTAGGGAAGAAATCCAGACATTGTTTTTACATAATAATAACATATAGATTGGTTAAAAAAAGTTACTTAGCCAATATTCATATAGTTAGCTCACATGAAGATAAGAACAAAAGTTACATGGCCTGTGATTTCTTTAGAGAAGCCTAATTTCTTTAGATATGCCTGAATTCTTTGGAGAAGCTTTTGAAAACTCTGGCAGTGATTTTTCTAGAATGTTGTAATGTGAAAATCTAAACTCATGACCGGCAGGAAACTTGTAAATGTTGTTTGTCATTCAAGTACTTTTAATACTAAAGCAGTTATCATTTATTTACTTGAAATGAGTGGTTGACTTAAAGAAAAGTCTATCCTATTTTTTTTAATAATCTTAAAAGGGCATAAACTTAACATCTCTACCACTGACAACTTTATTCCAGTCAAAAAGCAGCACCAAAGGATTCCAAATCCGTTGGGACATATTAAACATTCAAAATTTTTGACTTTTGGGTTCTAGATGCCAATAAGAGGTCATTAATGACTTCACTTTCCACAGAAGAAAAAATGTAAAAGATAAGTCTAGTGGTTGTAGAAATGTCATTTTAAAGATTTCAAATCGTACTGAGTTCCACGTGTAATGAAATTTTCTTGGTTTGAGGAGAGGGTGGCTATTTGTTTTTGAACAATCTAATATATTAGCTGAGCAGTATTTCTGTAGAAGCTGTGGAACAAATAAACAAGTTCTTAATAGATCATCATTATGCACAGAACAATTTGTTCTGTACTTTTAAAGAATAAAGTTAGTGCAAATATTGTCCTTCTTATATAAAAGTAATAATTATTGATGTAATGAGGAATTAATTTGGAATAATAAATATGTTTTTGTCATCTAAGGAGAAAGCAGTCATAACTGATTACCAGAGAGAGATGCTTTTTGAAAAACAATGCATTGTACTAAGAATGAAACATGATAAATACATATAAATTTGAGTAAATTTCATAGAATTTTAGAGCTGAAAGGATGTTAGTTAATATCTAATCCAATCTCCCATCTAACACCAAATCTCTTTAGTATAATCTCTGATGGAATGTTATCTAGCTAATAGAGGCACGGTGCACAAAAATTTGTGCACTTGGGGGAAAGAGGGCGTCCCTCAGCCTGGCCTGTGCCCTCTCCCAGTCTGGGACCCCTCTGGAGATAACCCCCTGCTGGCTTAGGCCTGCTCCCAGGTGGCAGAGGGCAGGCCCAATCCCTAGGTGCAGCCCCTGCTCGGGCTCAGAGCAGGGCCAATTGGGGAGTTGGGGCGCCGCCCCTGTCATGCACAGAGCAGGGCGGATTGGGAGGTTGCGATGCCACCATCAGT
>NW_006286140.1:4494235-4518981 GCF_000327345.1 Myotis davidii
AAGGGCTCTCTCTGCATCCGATCCACAACGCAATCACCGATCACCGGCTGCCTTTGCCCGTCCCCCACCTCTTGCCTGCCGCCTGGGTTTCTGATCCTTTTCCCCTCCTAGCATTGCTGCTACATATGCAAATTAACCGCCATCTTTGTTGGCTGCCGGCTGCCATCTTGGCTGGCAATTAATTTGCATATCGCCCTGATTAGCCAATGGGAAGGGTAGCGGTCATACGCTAATTACCATGTTTCTCTTTTATTAGATAGGATTATTTAAATATCTTCCCTCAGGGATAAAAAGACAGCTCATTTTATTTTAGGATAAAGAAATTCTACCTTTTTTAAACTTTCACTCATTGGCACAATTTTTGCCTTCTAGACTCATACCAAAAGGTCTAGCCTTTTACTCCTAGTTATCAACATCTGAATTATTTCTAGTTGTAAATGTCTCTCTTTAAATTAAGTTTCCAGAGCAAACATAATTAATTCAGCTGTTTTTTTTCAGTCCTTTGGGCAAGACTGACCATCATTTACACTGAAAAGCTAGTTGTTAAATATTTCTCTTTTCTATGACATCTTTTTCAATCATGTCTGTTGCAGTATAACTTATATGCAGCATAATTCATCCCATATAATATATAGTCTTATGAGTTTTGATGAATATATACAATTGTACAGCCACCACTACAATAAAGCTATAGAAAGAACAATTACACCCCACTCCCCCTTGGGCCCCTTTGTAGCCAACCTTACCCTTCTCCCTCAGGCCCGGGCAACCACTAATCCATTGTCTGTGTCTATGGTTTTGCCTTTTCTCCTTTGACATCTTGATTACTGAAGTGCAATGTTCTTTTAGTTATGAGGATTCTCATCAGGACTACACAGGATACATGACAACAAATGGAGTAAATATTTTAAAAAAAAAGAGAGAGAAAAAAATAAGTGAAAGAAAATTTGAAAAGGGAGAAAAGGTCTAGAGAGAGAAAAAGAAAAACTAAAAGATGGGCCTATAGTTGTCATAGAAGGCTCCTCGATTGTTGTCAACATCTGTTTGAAAACCTTATCTGCCACTGTGGTGAGCTAACCCATTAACTGATTGGAAACTTGAGAGAACACGCAGCTGGTTGCACAGAGAAGCAAATCTCCAAAGCCAGGGCACTCAATAACAGTGAGAATGAAGGGAGATGGGTCCTCTACTGCAATAGCAACCACTGTCCGCGGTGCTGAATCTCCTAACATGTTAACACATATTTCTATATCTTTGCGTAATTTGAATTCTGATGACTTCTATCCGGCCTCGCTTAGGAATTCAGATCTAGATGAGGGTCAAGGTTTTGGTGAAGAGAATCTAATGTGGATTTGGGAGACTGACTTTTGGAGAGACACTTTCAGAAATTAGGAGAGACATTAAAAAAAATAAATTTCAAATTATTTTAAAAATTGAAAAAAATTTCCTGGCCAGTTAGGGAAGACACATTTCCTATTCTACTCCTCCTGTCCCATTCACTTTTGTGCTTAATGATTTGCTCCTCAGGTTAGGTTAGATGTGACTTTCCTCCTGTGTTTACAACTCTTTGAAAGGTGCTTAGGGCTATCTTGAGATTTGTATTCTGACCTCAGCTGCACACCAACTAGCTGCTACCTTCCCTTCTGCCTCTCAGGACTTAGGAGTAGAGTTGTCAGATTTAGAAAATAAAAACAGAAGATGTACAGTTAAATTTGAATTTTAGATAACAAGAAAGACTTTTTAGTTATAAGTGTGTTCCACACTAAGATAGGTTATTAAAAGATCGTGAAATATGCAAGTGCTTTAAGAAATAGTTGCATTGTTTCAAAAGGTGTTCTTGACTTGTGGGTGACCCCTAGTGATGTGGGGGAACAAATAGTATATAACCCTTGTGAAGGAGTTATTTTAAAATTCTGAGTATTGCAAGCAGCTTCAATCTAAGAAATTATCAGGTTGTACTGGTCCTTACAGTTCCAGGGTGGGAGGGGGCTCAACAAAAGAAAGTGTCCATTTGGGTATATAGTGGAGACACTTCTGTGGTTATTATTATTTAAGCTGATAACACTGTTCCTAGTTCAGACCAATTATATTCCCTGTGATTTTAAAAAAATTCTTTTACTTCTCTTTTTTGCTCATCAGCTCACTTTGGTCTCCCATTTGTGTTTTAAATCTTTACTATTTATTTTAATTTAGGATGTCATCCCATAAAAAATAGATTTTGTAATCCTGTCCCCAGGATACAGCATTGCTGATTTTTATTTATCTATCTTTATCCTGCCTGTGGGAAAGCAAGTGTTTAAAATGATTTGTTGACTGCATCTGTGAGTAGATAAATTTAGTACTTATTTGAAATGGTGTCATACTGTACTTCTTACTCCTAATTATGCCACCAGCAATTATTTGGCCACAGTTCTGAGCAGACTGTCTATACTCTGAGTATCTATGCAGTGTCTCACTAAGTATTTAATCATGGCAAGATGGTAAGAGCACAATGAACAATGGAAATGGACATTAGAGAATGATAATTAATTCTCACCAAAGAGTAAATTTAGCTCCAACTTTCAGCTTTTTAGAAAATGATTGTATTAAAAATTTTGCAAGTTCATCTGTCCATCAAAAATCTAGTGAGTACAGATCAGAATAACAGATTAATGTTAAACATGATTTCTGAGTGGCAGGAAATTTTGTTCCAGATGGAGCTGATGTCTTATACCCGTGTGACTGACAGGTTCATAATGGCACAGTACATTACTCCTCCACTCCTCTTGTGTATAGATTAAAAAAGTCATTTACAATAAAGGTAGTCACATTTCCAATAACTTACTGTTAAGTCATCATGTAACGCAAAGTTCTTTTAGTGAGTACTCAAGCAATATATATTTTATTGATTTTCTATTGGTGATGCCTCTGGCTACCCAAATCATTAGATAACTTACAAAAATCAGATGATGATTTTCTGAACATTGGTAATTCAATACTTTGATGAACAAAAACTGCTACTAAAAATTGGCCTCCTAAATGTCACCTCGCTTTTATGGCCCTCAGAGCAGGCATCACTGGATCTGTGGAGGTCATGACAGGGTACTGCGCTTCAAGAGGAAGCCGAAAGACAGGATACTGAAGGCTTCTACTCCTCCTGGAGTTGGTGGTGAGGAGCACATTGTGATTAGCACAGGGATAGTGGACAGAGTCTGATGGTGAGAGACAGTTGTCTTGATTATGCCTTATCCATAAAATAGCTTCAGTTTTGTCTTCCTTTTACAAAATGGAGAAATTTTAAGCTAAGAGGGACATTCTTGCCTGATGACTTGACCATCTCATCATACCCATGAAGAATCTAATAATTAGACGGATTCATGGGGCTACTCAGTGACACAGATCATATTGGTAGGACGGGGTCAGGACTCAGTTCTTAGATTCTTAACTTAATGCTCTGGCAAATGTGGTTGAAAAGAATGAGCTTAGAGTCTAGGTTTGAGTCTCAGTAGTATCATATCTCAGCCAAATGACCTTGGCAAGTAACAAAGTCTATGAGCTCAGTTTCCTGATCTGTAAAATGAGGGTGATAATTCCCAGCTGACTTACTACTCAAGGATGTGGTGGGTTTTAGTGAGATCATAATAGAGTGTGAAGTACCAAATGAAAAAGAATGCTGTGTTTTTATTTACTATTATGTAACACATTATCCCAAACTTAGAAGCTTAAAGAAGAAATAGTTATTAAATATCACATAGATTCTATGGATCAAGAATCTGGGTCCAACTGAGCTGGATGCCTCTGGCTCAAAATCTCTAATAAGCTTATAGTCAATATGTCTATCAGAGAGCTTTGAAGGCTTGAGTTAGGTGGTGTAGGGCAAGGTCTTTTTCCAAGCTCAGCCACATGATTATTGGAAAGGGTTCTGTTTCTTGCAGGCTGTTCACTGGAGGTCTGTCTCAATTCCTTGCATGTGGACATCCCTTATAGGACTGCTCATGATAAGGGGAGCTGGCTTCCCAGAGCAAGTGAGCAAGAAAGTAAGAGAATGTGTGCAAGTTGAAAGCAAGTCCTTTTGTGTCCTGCTCTTGGACATACTATTCCATCACTTTTACTCTTCTCTGTTCATTAGAAGTATGCCACTAGGAGAATCCCACACTCAAAGGGCAGTGATTACACAAAGGCATGAATACTAGATGAGAATCATTGGGTTCTATCTTAGAGGCTCCCAACACGAATGTTATTCTCCTTTTTCTGGATAGTTACAAGGAAAGCATTAGATATTTGATGTATACCAGCTTTTACAAAAAGATGGTCATATTAATAATTTTATTTATAATAATTAATTAATTCTCTGCTTCAATAAGATATTTGAGGTGACAGCCACATCACCCACTTTAATTATACTGTATTCCTCCTGTTTAGAATACCCTCCTTCTCAGCTTTTATCAGCCTGAGAATTGCCAAGTCATCTTCTGAAAATTCACTCAAATATTACCTCCTGGACATGTTACTGTGGTTCAACTATTATACTTTCTAATGTGAATTTGGCCATAGGACAATCTGGAATTCAGTTGCATTTTCTAGTTGAAGCATAGGCAGTTGATGTGCCCAGCAATTACTAAATGTGTCTTCCCACAGGACTAGTAACAAATGACCTCAGGAATGGGGACCTATTATCACTGGTTAGTTCTATTTTGAAGACTAGACCTTCAGTGATTTGGAAAGAATTGGTGAAATTTTTCCAGTTACTTTGCTAGGGATTGAAAAGCATTTGAAAACTTCTTCTTTTTTTTTTTTTAATCAAAGTGGGAGCAGAGGATTACCTCAGTCACAAATATTGGAAGTCTTCATTTCTGGGCTTTGCTGAATTAGAATCTCAGGTTGATCCCAGAAACATGTATATCGAACAAGTTGATTCTGATGTGAGGTTTGATAAGCCCAGCCCCAATCTGAAGGAAACCTGAGAAGCTTGGGAGTGACGACATCCATACAAGTGTTCTTATTTGCCTGTACATTGGCTACGGTTTGTGACTACAGGCATGCCTGGGAGATAGTTCAGGTTTTGCTCCTGATCACAGGAATAAAGAGAGCACCACAATAAAAAGCAAGTTGTAATGTTTTTGCTGGTGGAGGGTCTTGCCTTGTTCTTATTTGCCTGTACATTGGCTACGGTTTGTGACTACAGGCATGCCTGGGAGATAGTTCAGGTTTTGCTCCTGATCCAGGAATAAAGAGAGTACCACAATAAAAAGCAAATTGTAATGTTTTTGCTGGTGGAGGGTCTTGCCTCCAGTTTGTAAAAAACAAACACCAGTGAAGCGCAATAAGATGAGGTAAGCCTGTACAATTCTTCAAGACACCAAGGACTATAAAATGGACCATTATATTATGCACCATTAAGAAATAAAAATAACCCAACTCTGCTGATTATAATTTGCAGAGTCCATAAAGATTCGTGTCATTTGGGAGATGTTAAAATAGGTGAAAAAAAATCTCAGGATCAAAGCAATGTGACAAAATAACTTCATTACATGATCTGACCAGATATATGAGCTAGAAACTCTAAATCCTATTTCCTAGAAACTTATTTTGTTAACTCATGCACTTATCCATCCCAACATTAATTCATTTGATTCCCTTTTAATTACTGAGGGCCCACTGTGCGCCAGATACTGTGCTTAGCGGTGGGAGCATAGTGGTGAATGAGATATGCTTCACCATCCCTTTTAGTTACTGAGGGCCCACTCTGCGCCAGATACTGTGCTTAGTGGTGGGAGCATAGTGGTGAATGAGATATGCTTCATGGGGCTTACCGCCCAGGGAAAAAGCCAGAACCTAAATAAATAATACACAAATGAATATATACCTGCTAATTAGGGTACATGCAATGAAGGACAGTCAAACTGTCACCTAGCAGTTACACAGGAGACAGAGAAGGTCAAAGGAGGTGTTGGGGGTATGAGGATACACCCTCCTTAGAGCTGATGGGGTAAGTAAGCTCCAGCTGTTCCCCAGGAAGCTGGCACAATGGCATGTGTGAGGGGGCTTGTGTTCGCTGGGCTCGCGCCAGGGCCTTCTTTAGGACTGGCACAGGAACTTGTGAGCCTGTGGAAGCTTTCTTCCCCTCCGCCAGCACAGACACGAGCACACACAGCCATTTACTCTCCTCCGCTTGCAGTTGACTGAGGCCTGCAAAAGGCCAGCCACTGACAGGTTGAACATACCTGAGGGTGGCTGGCATCGCGTCAGAAAGAAATGACGAGGGGGAAGGAGAGCCTACCTCCTCCCCATGCAGAACCATTCAGAACTGGCTGCTATGCTGGGTCTTGCCTCCCTACCTCCCAGCACTCTCTGGGTTTGAATTCCCTGTTTACTTCTGGGCTTGCCACTGCCGTTTGCCGTATTCTGAACGGAACAGAATACCCCGAATCATCAGTGCCGCTCTGAGATGGATTCTCTACAATCCTTAATGCGACAAATCGGATTGATCCCCTGCCCACTACCTTCCAGCTTGCTGCGACTTCCCATAACCTCTTCTTCTCCCTCCCTTTCGCTTTCTACAATGTGCGCGCTAAAGAGCTAAAGGAACCGCATTTTCCTGCAAATGCCCACAATTACACAGTGTGGTTAGGCGAGATGATATGAAAAAATGTTTACCGCTGAGCAGTAATTTGAATACTTCCCTTCAAAACAAAACAAAACCCTTACTTAGAAGGAAACCAGATCAGTTATCTCAGGGAGATTTAAAATGAAAGGTACATCTTGTTTTAAAAATGGAACTCAGGATGCTGTTTAGCTAAGTGTGCTATGCATACAATATTTGCAGGGTAAACTATAAAAGAAAGAACACGGGTTTTAAAAAAAGATATTATTTTTCTACCGCACGCTGCTTCTATCAAACCACCTGAGAGGTGATTGGCGAAGGGCATTTTAGAATAAAGACATTGTTCTGACAGCAAATACAAATGAAATAAAATTGGCCCAAGGCTTTGATGCCAGAACCCACACAGAGAGCTGAGACATAGCAGCACGCTAGCTTAGTGCACAGGAACAGAACCAGCATAATTTGTAGTAGTGTGTGAAGCAAAGATGAAAGAGGAAAATATTTTTTTAAGTAAAATACATGCACAGAGATTAAAACAGACTTTTTCAGTTGCATTAATTCCTTTAGTGCAAGAGCTTGTCCATAAACATAAAAAGGGTACAGGAGTTCAGCTATAATCTTTTTGTCCCCATTGTCAAGGGAAGATACCTGAGTAGGGAGGAGTGAGCAGTGTTCTTGTAATTTTAAAAAATATATAGTCTTATTGATTTCAGAGAGGAAGAAAGAGGAAGAGAGAGAGAGATAGGGAAAGAGGGCGATGAGAGAGAATCATTTATCAGCTGCCTCCTGCACGTCCCTCACTGGGGAACAAGCCCACAACCTGGGCGTATGCCCTGACTGAGAATTGAACCACGACCTCCTGGTTCATAGGTAGACCTCAACCACTGAGCCATGCTGGCTGGGTAAGTGTTCCTCTAATTTTTAAGAACCAGGGTAGAAGAGAAAGTGGGGGGCTTCTTTTGGGCATTTACGGAGATTCCAGCTTCTGGTTCAAGCCCGTGACGTACGTGGAAACAATTTTAAACATGCAATGAGGGGCTGAACATTGTTTTACTCACTCATAAGGTTAAAAGTGAGGAAGATGCTTCAAAAGGCTTCTAGTCAGTGAGGCGTGAAAGAAATCAGGAAGGAACCAAAACAACATGCACACAAGAGCAAAGTTTCCTTGCACTTCCCAGGTGACCCTGCGTTCACAAGTTGTTTCCTATGACTGGGTGTGAGAGAAGTTCAGGAAGAAACAGTCATTTAACACAGACCTGAAGACATTTGACCAATCACATATACTACTAGTACTGCAGCAGAGGCCTGTAGGAAACACTCTGAGGGCCTTTGTTACCTTATGAGTGAAAAAAATATTGTGCAACCGGAGGTGGTATGGCCAGACGAGGCATGCAGAAATAAAATATGTTGAAAACTGATAACTATTCCCACAGAGCGCTCATTGTTTTGCTCTCGTTTGAAAGCTAAAATAATGTTGGCTGATTTTAGGAAAGACATTTCTTGAAATCCCTTCCTGCTCTTTAAGTCTCTAAAACAAACAGAGGCCATGCAAAAGCTCAAATTAAAAGTTCATTTAAAACTCATTCCTTAAATAATTAAGTTTATAATTTATTTTTCTTCTTAATAAATGATTTAGCCTGGAAGGCAGGCCATTGATACCAACATGGAAATAATCTGATGTTCATGACCAGTTGTAGTGCTTGCTAGTTATATGACCTTGGGCAAGATGTTCACAGTTTTTGAGTTTCAGATTCTTCATACATAAAAAGGGGTTGAATTTCTATTTTTCAAGATTATCATTAGGATTAAATGATCTAGAACCAATTGCTTAGCATAGAGCCTGACATATTGGTCACAAATAATTTCTCTCCTCAGGATTAATATTTAGATAGATTTCATTTATCACAGAAAAAGGAGGAAGTTTCAGCTTTTCAAGTTTTTAAACCTATTTTTCCCAATTGCATAAGTAACACGTATTTTCATAAAAATAAAACACAAAATATTGAAAGAAAAATATTATTATACATCATCTCACCCCTCTTAATATTTGTCTATTCACATTTTACTATATTCGATATTAACTAACTATGAGTATTTAAAGCAGGAAAGTGTCTTTTCTAAATGCATCCAGTTTTTCAATGAGAGTGAAACAATTACAATACTGTATTCTATTTTTCTTTCTCAGATTGTAATGCCATTAGTATTTCCTTATATTATTAACAATTTTTGGCATATACAATTTTTATTAGTTACATATTCTATTTATGTGTGTGTGTGTGTGTGTTATAAACACCTAGGATATTTTCTTTTAAACATGTTTTTAATTGGTTATTAGAGAGAGGAAGGGAGAGGAATAGAGAGGAGGGGAAACATCCATGTGAGAGCAAAACATTGATTTCTGTCTCTTGCATGCCCCCTACCGGGGACTGAGTCCCAACCCGGGCATGTGCCCTGACTGGGAATGAAACCAGCAACATTTGGTGCATGGTATGACACCCAACCAACTGAGCCACACTAGCCAGGGTCACCTAGGATATTTTCAATACTTTGCTTTTGAAATTCACATTGAGATCAATGTATTCACATATTTTCAAAATTTTATTTAATTTCTAATTATTTTCCATACAGGAATTTCAGGATAAATGAATCTAAACATTGTTAGGACTATTGAAACATTGCCGAACTGATTTCCTATAGAGTGGGATCAACTTATACATCACCAGTAATGTGAGAGTCTCAGTTCTCAATTTCACCTCAACCCCTTAACACTGAGTGGTATTACTAAAAAAGTTTTGCAAAAGTGAAAAATTGTATTTTGCTGTATTAATTTACATTTCCTTATTACTGTGGTTGAATGCTTTCATCTTTTGTGAATTATTTGTTCATACCCTGCGCCCATTGGCTATTAGGACCCTCATATTTTCTTATCTAAACGGAAAGGTAAGCACTCGGTCATGCTTGTGAATATTTCTCTACAATGTCTTTTACCTTTTGTATGGAATTTGCTTTAAATTTTCAAAGTTGTATTTATTCTTTTTCCCACAGATGTGTCTTTCCTCTTATGGTCATCCCTTAAGAGAAGATCCTAGTATTATTATTTACGTTTTTTTTTTATTTTTATACATATATTGGTTTCAGAGAGGAAGGGAAAGGTAGAGAGAGAGAGATAGAAACATTGATGATGAGAGAGAATCGTTGATGGGCTGCCTCCTACTGGGGATCGAGCTTGCAACCCAGGCATGTGCCCCTGACCAGAACCAAACCCGGGACCCTTCAGTCCACAGGCTGACGCTCTATCCACTGAACCAAACCAGCTAGGGCTACTTATGTTTCTTTGGAAGTTTTTGCCAACCAAAAGGTTTCTATGCTGTACCCCAAAAGTCCATTATTTCCTTCACTTTGTGACTTCAGTCAGGGGAACAAAAGGGTTTAATGGAAGAAAGGATCACAAGTACAAACTTCAAACATGATGAAAATGATTGTAAGTTTGCTTTTTCTTTAAAAATCCAAATGCCAATACAATTTCATTGTGAAGTTTCAAGGTTTGGAGAGAAAGGAAAGAGTTGTGGGCATGAAAGTGGAACCTTAAGACCAGCAGGCTTCTAGACAGATGGGAGAAACAGTTATATGAGGAGCCATTGGAGACAACAGGAGACGGTGTAGTAAGCAGCAGAATGTACCCAGACTTCACTGCTCTAAACACTTTTCCTGCTTGCCTGTGTCTGAGTCTGCCTGTGACAGACCTAACTGAATCTGGCCCCAGGAATCTGTGAACAGCCAAAGAAAAATGAATGATTTCCAAATGGAAGGAAATCTACAAGAATGTGACTCTTCCTCAACACTTATAGGAAAACAGTATGAAAAGTATTCCTTAGCTTATGGTCCCAATTAGGCTATCTCAATATTCTTTGCAGCAAATTCAAAACAACATAGTTGGCCACACATTCACATTTCAATAAGAAAGGCATTTTCTGCCTGAGAATAGTCTCTATTTTTAAATTTTCTGTTCAAACATTAATTCTGGAGAAAGAGAAATCAAACCAGAAATCCTATACTTTTCCATTCTCTGCTTTTAATAAAATAAATGAAGTCATGGAACCTACATATAAGTGGACTGAGCAAAGAGAATGCATAGACACCACACTTGGCTGTAAGGACCTTACGGTGTGAGAGAGACGGTGTCAGGTGAATAGTGTATGGGAAGTAAGGACAGTGAGACAGAAATATTAAATCCGTATAGAAACCGACCAAGAATATCACACATGACATACACATCAAAAGAGATATACATTTATTTATTTAATATATATAAATGGTAAGGGCAATATGGGTCATGTTGTTGCTGTTGTTAATCCTCACCCGAGGATATTTTTCCATTGATTTTTAGAGCGAGTAGAAGGGAAGAGGAGAGGCAGAGAGAAACATCGATGTGACAGAGACACGTGGATTGGTTGCCTCCTGCACGCACCCTGATGGCGGTGAGGATTGAACCTGCAACCCAGGTACATTCCCTTGAGCAGGAATAGAACCCTCAACCCTTAGGTCTGACACAGTAGCCACTGAGAAACACTGGCCAGGGACAATAGGGGTCCTTTGTAATTAGCACTAAGTACTTAGAGTAACTTCAGTGAGGCACCCATTCATGATAAAAACTGCCTCTCAGTAAAATGAAACAGAAGCTAATTTCCTCAGCCTTATAAAGGGCAGCTACAAATAATCTACAGCTAACATCACAGTTATGATCATGTAGGTAGGACATTCTAAAGAAATCTCCAGAAAAGCCACTAGAACTAATAATCCTGAGGGTGGCAGGAGAAGGCCAGTGGTCATTTTATATCATGAAGACTTCAGAATTCATTTCCAAGTGACAGGAGCCATGGGATGCTTTGGAGTGAGGGGTAATTGGTGTGATTCTCATTTGAGAAAGCTCCTTGTGGCACGTGAGTGAAGACTGGTTTGAAGGGACTAATACAGGAAGCAAAGAAACCAACTAAAAGGATTTTTCAATAGTTCAAGTGAGAAATGATATGGGGCTGAATGATGGGGTGAATGATGGGGAAAGCAGAGAGGGAATCTCATTTAGGAGGCAGACATATCAGAATATGGTGAACTTGGAAGTGAGGTAGAAATAAGACCCGAAGCATGGAGGCATGGAACAGACTGACATATCTCCATATGGAGGTGGGGGGATGAGGAGATAGAAACCAAAGAACTTATATTCTTATATGCATAGCCATGGACACAGACAATAGGGTGGTGAGGACCTGGTGATGGATAGGGGCTGGGAGGAGGGGGGGGGAGGAGAGAAATGGGAGACATCTGTAATACTGTCAAGAATTACATATATATATCTCCAACAGGGGGAAGTGACACGTGACATTGAAGTGAGAAAGAAAAATAAATAATAAAAACCCAAAGTGCATTTTTCTAAATGAGCTGAAATACACTGTGTTTTATGATTAAAACTCACAGGCTGAGATTATAATTTTTCAGTTTGTCCTAAGTGATTGTTTTTGTGATTTTGATCTCATCTTGGGGTGGGGACTTTGTACATTTCTTACACCTTCATGTAAATTGATTTTAGGTTGGAAAGACTATGTTCCACGAAGAGCTGCCAACCAATGATACCAAAGATTTCTTTCATGAGTTTCTAAGGAGAAACTGTAAGTCACAATGAATGGTAAATGGACCACTAGAACTATTACTAGTTTCTAAAAATTAAGACCCATAATGGCTTGAAGCCTGAACATAACAGTTTCACATTCTGATCCTTTTCCTCCATGTCTTCAATTCTTTGATGTCAAATGTGGAATATTATTAGTGTAAAAGGAGACTTTGGGGTAAAGATGCCTTTGCTTCCAGGAAAGCTGCTGTTTTTCCTTTTCATTCCCTGTCCATTTGGGAGTAGATATTAGCCCTGCTTGTTCTGCAGCTATTATTTGAGGGGAAAAATACAAATAGAAGCCAAGAGTGTATTTTAAAAATTGAAGAGCATCAAGACATCGCAGCGTGAGTTGGCCATAAAGATTTACAATTACATTTCCATCACAAAGACTCTGGCCCATCATATTTGGCCGCGGCCATTTATGTTTTGATTTCTATTTCTTTGGCGGGACAACACCCCAATTAGACAGATGAGCGTTCAGTTCTCATGTTGGAGCACATCCTTGCTGGCCTAGGTTACTACAGGGCCCTGATGGCCATTTTCCAATTAACTGTGTCTTGGTAGTTATAATCCTACTCTCCACAAATTCTTAGCATATAAAATAAACTATCCCAGTTAATACATTCACAATAATTTAACCTCTGTTATGCCTGAATTACCTGGAAAGTCCTTCAGAATTTTCCCCAAATTCTCTAGATTCTTGTCTCTAAGTCCGCTTACTCTGTGCTATGTAAATTGAGTGACGGTGATGGGCATGTAGGGAGAATTGGAAATCCATTCTTCTCTCCTTAAGCTGAGTAATTGGGTCAGACTTTCTACATGAGCCTCCTGGTAGCAAGCAGTGTCCTTCTTTAAAATATCACAACAAAGTCATAAGTGGAGAATTATTCTTATAAAAGCTGAGTTATTACTGCAGATTCTGACACCTGGAAAAAGAATCATTTTCATTCAGAATTTGTATACTGCTCACACAGTATACAGCTCACCCCTTCACAGTTGTATACTATCCTGTACCTAGGTTTACTGTATATCTTCAGCGAAGGAAGTATAAAAGAAGAAATCACCAGACTTCTGCTTACAAGAAACAAAACCCACAGTTACAGAGCTACCCCCGTATTTCAAACCATTCCAAGAAGAAAAATAAATTAATAGTGACGTTGTGGACAGATTTTTCTTCCATCAGGGTAGAGCTGCATTTCATTACTTTAAAAAGCCTCATTCATTTAACCAGCACTAACCGCTTCCTGGTCTGGATATAGGAAATCATTGGATGGCCACTGCTGGCCATTCATCTGAGGCCCTGATGTGCCACAGTTGATTTTTGAGAACTGCTCTGCCACTTATTGTGACAAACACCCAGCCTCACAGTTTAAGGGATCTTTGAGAAAGGCCATCCCCACATGAAATGAATTTAACAGCAGCAATTTGTCATTTTGCCCTTCCTTTGCTGGGGGAAAAAAAACTGCTGGTGATTTCCTTTGACTTAAACTGGGCATTCAAAAAGCTGTTTTTATTAATGAATCATATTAAGCCAGTAGTGAAAGGCTCCCTGACTCTGTTTAAATAACAGGCTATGATTCCTCTCCCCTCAAGCTCCCCCCCCACCCCCATTTGGCTCTGCTGCTATTAATTGAGGAGTTTCTTTGTTTCTTTCCTAATGAAGCTAACAGAACACATCTGTCAGGTGCTCGTATTCTGTGCCTGTCTATAGTATGTAATAGACCAGCTGGAGGCTATAATGCTACACAATACCCCTGGCCGTTACAGCAACTATTTATTCCTGGGCTTTTCCTCCGAAAGGGATTTGAAAAAAAAAAAAAAGTCTGAAATTTGGGCCTAATTGCTATTTACCCAGCGATAGACACCTGTTCTAGCTGAGACATTGGCTCATGAATCCTACACCTGAGACCTTAGGGAGCGTAGAGGGGAAATTTCAAGCAGCTGCCGGTCCATTTCTGTATAGAGAGCCTTAACTTGCCAGGTTTGTGTGTTTATACGTATACACATATATTTTTAAATACTGTATGTTTAGTATGCACACCCATAACCAGAGGGTATATATTAAAAGCTGTGTACTATTATTTCACGGTCCATTGCTTATCTGAAGGCTGTACACATACTGGGCTACAGCTAGAACTGTGGCCGTTTTAAAAATAGTGCACTGAGGCTGAATTCAATATCAATAACAGGCACGTGTCCTTCAAAGAGTCCAATCCAGGCCTCGGGGGGAAATAACATCTTAGGATGAGTCAGAGGGAAATATGTTATCAGACATCACTTTTCTTAGAGAAATTCAACCTTTTTTTTTTAGCCATTTCCTTGGCCAAAAGCTACAATGTCACTCGTTTGATACATGAAACTTATTTTTGCCTTCTATCTTGACCAAAGTAGCACAGTCTTCTATTTATTTGTGTTTGTTTTTAAATCAATAATGCTATTTATCCTTTTTTCCCCCTGGTTTGCCTTCATAATGCCTCTTTTGCCCACTAAAACTAAAGAGAAAGAGTCCATGGTCATAAGAACATTTCTTTCTTAGGGGGAAAATACAAAAGTAAAAAAGCAATGGATAATGGAGACTCAGTGGAACATAAGCTAATATATCACCTAGGGTTAGGTTTAGTGGTAGTTAGACATGCAACTTTATGAAAATGCTATTAGATCACAAAGAGAATGGAAATTACAGAAATACACATACACCTACCTGACTTCACACACTTCAGTCCCGCTGCTTGGGGTATGTTTTTTGCTTGAGGTATGTTTGTGTGAAGAGGGAAGCTTGGGAATAGAGAGATTTAGCACAAGCTTATTGGAATAAGCATCACTGCCCGGCAACTTAGAAAAGGATGGTATCGTCTCCCACGTCTGGGCGCTGAAGCCGATCTAGAACCCTGTGCAGCTTGGTGTGTGCGCGACGGGGGTACGTGGGTCTGAACTCGAAAGGAAAGAGAAGCAGGGCTTTTTCCTTTCTTGTCTTTGGATCTTTTATCCATTTAGTATGACTTCTGAGCTTTTCAATGTATATTCCATTGGCATTGTTGAAACAGCCTCTCTGAGCAAATCATATAATGCTGCCAAGCAACACCTAATTTGTTACCAAACTAGAAAATTATTTCTCCCAAAGGATACATGAGCTATATTAGATACTGATGTGAGAATTCACAAAATGAAATTAAAAGGGTAAGAGGAGATTTAAATAAAATGCAGAAATACCAGTTACAAAGGAAATAAGAATTCTCTGTGTCACACACACACACACACACACACACACACACACACTGCGGGGGGAGGGGTCCCCCTCGGTCTCATCTGCAGCCAGAGATGACCAAAGAGTCAGAGCCTCAGGAGGTGGCTGGCGAGGGCAGGAGAGATGGACAGAGCTCACATACAAATGAGAGCTTTGCCTCGGGGCTCACAGAGGCCGCTAGAGGACTGATGCAGAGACAGACATTCATTTCCCAGGAGAAAGGAGAGGAGTGTGTGTGGAAGGCAGGGTCACACCAGAACAGGTGATAATGAAATTAGAGTTAATGAAGGCTGGAAAGAGCCCCGGCCAGATGGGTTGGTGGAACTGTTATTTGAGATGCACACTAGAACCAGACCTGGTATCTGAGTGTGGGAGAAAACAGTTACTGGAGGCACATGTTAGAAAAGTTCTGGGAAATATAAAAATCCCACCCTCGTCCCCGAGTTTCTATGTGACAAGATTTTGAGAGTGGGTGATTCTAGGAGGCAGATTATGTGACAGAATTCAAGATAGAGAATGTCCCTGAACCACGGTTTCCTCTCCAGTAAAACGGGGATAACACCTACCATCTTCTTGAAGAGATGGACTGAGATGCTGTTTATAGAACGCCTAATACAGGTACCCATAGTTCAGCGGTTCTCAGCCTGTGGGTCGCGACCCCTTTGGGGGTCAAATGACCCTTTCACAGGGGTCACCTAAGACCATCGGAAAACACATATAATTACATATTGTTTTGTGATTAATCACTATGCTTTAATTATGTTCAATTTGCAACAATGAAAATACATCTTGCATATCAGATATTGACATTACGATTCATAACAGTAGCAAAATTACAGTTATGAAGTAGCAACAAAAATAATTTTATGGTTGGGGGTCACCACAACATGAGGAACTGTATTAAAGGGTCATGGCATTAGGAAGGTTGAGAACCACTGCCATAGCTGGTTCCAAATGTATGATAACATTGTTGTATTTCTTTATAAGTGATTAGGTCGTTCTCATAAAAATGCCAGTAAAGGCAATTCCAGTGAGCTTCTCTATGTAGCCTACTTTCTAGAGCCCTAATAGTGCACATGCCACACCAGAAAAGAAAATGAACCCTAAGCATATCTTGCCGTTCTTAGTAGGTTTTATCTCTGCAGTGCCGGGGTCCAACCCCAGCAGGTCCAGGGGTTCCAAAAGGTGTAGACGGAGTTGGCGAAGAAGGAATGACACGGAGCTAGCGTTCAGTGGACCAGCAGCCTAGCCAGGATCTCCAGCCAAGTTCTGGTCTGGATCTCCAGCGAAGTTCTGCCGCTTATTGTCTTGTTACATCCGTATTTATACCAGTTGATTTTAATCCTGTCAATTTCTATTACCAAGGTTAGGGCGTTTCTTATCTCCATTCCAGGGAGTAAAGATTATGTAGCTTAAGCATGATTGTTTGTAGTTAAAGTGATTAACTACCCGCCTGGCACTTAGTTAAGGAGTTTCATCCCCTCCCTGACTTCAGGGAAAAATCCCTACCTGGGGAAACAACCTTTCTCAGAGAGGTGACCTTGGTTAAAACACACAGCGCTAAGGGGAGCAAACATATTAAGAACAGTATGCTATATACGCCAGGTCCCTTGAAACATATGCTGTGCAAATGTTTCTTTCCTGCAGCGACTGTGTCAAGCAGCAAGGATGGACCGGCTTCCAGCACTGCAGTATATTATGAGAGATATTTTGTCAGAAGAAGCTAAGAAACTAAGCAATTCAAAGATAACACACAGGCCATTTGTTGCATAAGAAAATATGTATGTCATGGCAGAGATCAGTCTTGGTCCTGTAATGAAGTGGATTTGGGGTTGACAGAGGTACAGATTAAAAGAGGTCGGTAAGCTTTTCTTCCAGGACACCTTGTTCAGAGGGCCACCTCACTCATTGGGGCGGGGGGGGGGGGGTACGCCTTTGTCCTTCCCTCTCAAGGAAGTTCTGAGGGGTTTCATGGGTCAGTTGATGAAAAATCCTTCTTTCTCGGGGCTTTAATTTATTTGCTGTGAGTGCACGTTCCTGGACCTCAACAAGCAGAGGATGGTATTGCGTGTTGTAGTATCATTTGTGGCCTTTCACAATCTTCTGAGTGCTCTTGTGTTTAACACTTTCTACACTGAACCCTGCTTTCCCAAGCAGATGCCAGACACCTCATCACCACACTCTCCAGAAGCTAGGGTTCAGGCCCATGGCCTGGGCTCTGCCATCGGACTTTCACACGTGACACATGGGTGCAATGAGGTATCACTGGAGACCAGTCTCTTGGCGAGCCTGGCAGCAAAGGTGTTCTCTTTTTTGATCTTGCTGCTGGCAGCACTCCCGGCATCCAGTTCTCAATACCGTATCACCAAATGGCATTTGCAGGGTGTTTCAATAGCAAGCAGCTTGGTGTAGTTGCACAGCTCTATGGTCTCATCTATGAGCCTTCTGAAGAATCTGGGAGATACCTGATACCTTTTAATAGGACACCTTTCTTTTTTCCACTACCCAGAGTGGATTCTGTTTTTTGCTCTTAAGAATTTTGACCATTGAACATGGGTTATGTGTTTTCTAGTATAATGAAGAGTAATGAAAACATTTTTTTGTTTTTAATGTTGATAGTTTTACAGATGCCTCCCATTTTCTCCCTCCCATGTGCCCACCTCCACCCAGCCCCCACCCCACCCCACCCCCGGCCTTTACCACCCTATTGTCTGTGTCAATAGATTATACATATATGTTCTTTGTTTGATCTCTTCCCACCCAACCACCCTTCCCCAAATTTCCTCTGAGGTTCAACAGTCTTTTCCCTGCTTCTATGCCTCTGCATCTATTTTGTTCATAAGTTTATTTTCTTCATTAGATTCCACATATGATGATATCATGTGATACTTGTCTTTCTCTGACTGGCTTATTTCACTTAACATAATACTCTCCAGGTCCATCCATCACGTTGCAAATTGTAAGCATTCTGTTTTTATAGCTGCATAGTACTCCATTGTATAGATGTACCACAGCTTTTTTATCCACTCATCTACTGATGGGCTATTTCCTTCAATAGCATTGTGGAGGCAGCCCATACCTCCCAAGCAGTCATTTGCCCTTCTTTTGGTAATTACACTCACTTTGGGAGGGGGGGTTGTTATTATCCACAATTCTCTAGTGTAGCCATCTAGTTGCAAGCAAATTAACTGTACTCTGACTCTAGACATAGGTCATAGGCTCAAGCCTATGCTATTCAATATAATTCTATTATTGGATGTAGTTATGGAGCAGATATTTGGTCCAATGAGACATAAGAGGATGCATTCCAGATGCTTTTAGGAAAGATCTCCCAAGAGAGTTTTCAGAAACAACTCTCTCTCCATGCGCAGTGAAAGAGAGATAATTCACATGGCTGTTTGCTGCCTTATTTCAGTCACAATACGGCAGCCAGGTCCAAGGTGATTGTGATATGAGCGTAACTAAGGGGGGAAAACACAAAAGCCAGAACAGCAGAGCCAGAGAGAAACCATGTGCTGATGACATCACTGGGCCACCAAACTTACCCCACCCCGAAGTCCAACTAGATATGAGCTTTCCAGCAATGGGAAGAAATCAATACTTTATTTGTTCACCACGTTGCATTCAGTTTTCTGTTACTTGCAGTGGAATGCACCCTAGCTTAACAAGTCCTCTTAAAAAAAATAGCAAGGTGCTATTAATGCTATGACCCACTAGTATTTTACAAACTATTAGGAAAGAAAATGATGCCAATTAAACTGACACACTGTTTTTGTTACTTAGAATTTTTGCTTTATACTTACTGCAAAAACACTTTTAGACTTTTGTGTTCGGCATTTATTGCTTCTGTGCATACATACCTAAAAAAAGAAAATACCAGTGAAATAAATTTGTCAAATATTTTAAAACATTTTCACATTCTCTATTTGCCCCTCTAGATCTATTTGTCTGCCCTTCTGTGTCTGGCTCTGTGCCAAATGGATGCTGGTTGGTCCAGATGATGGAAGGCATCACCTGGCGCCTGGAGGACCCAGGAAAGGGAGGTAGGGCATCTCCTCCAGCTGTGGCACAACATGTCTGGTAGTGGCTGTGATCCTCTAGAACAGCGGTTCTCAACCTGTGGGTCGCGACCCCTTTGGGGGTAGAATGACCCTTTCACAGGGGTCACCTAAGACCATCAGAAAACATATATATAATTACATATTGTTTTTGTGATTAATCACTATGCTTTAATTATTTTCAATTTGTAATAATGAGAATACATCCTGCATATCAGATATTTACTTTATGATTCATAACAGTAGCAAAATTACAGTTATGAAGTAGCAACGAAAATAATTTTATGGTTGGGTGTCACCACAACATGAGGAACTGTATTAAAGGGTCATGGCATTCGGAAGGTTGAGAACCACTGCTCTAGAACGACAGCATCTCCAGCTCTGGGTTGCTACTAAGATGTCCTCCCCTTATTCCTTTAATCATAGGGGTATTAATGGTTTCTTATTGGGACCATGTTTTTGTTAACAGTCCTTTCATCAAAGTCCTTTTATTTGACTCCTTGATGGTGAATTCTGATTCCTGACAGTTGCCTGACTGGTGCAGAATCCAACTCCTCCAGATAACTTTTCTACTCAAAATCTTTATCTTTTCTGGTTTTGACTTCCCTGCCCCCTTAGTTTCATTCTCTGTGCCATTCTGAATGTTGATGATGCAACGTTTCTTTAAGGAGTGGTCATTCTTTGCTCCAGTAATACATTCAAGATGTAACTTTGAGAGGCAGCCATTAGGTCCTCTTAATGGACTAATATTGTTTCCTGTATAATAATAAATCTCATGCTCTCATGCACATCTGTGCCATTTTCCCCACTCCTGTAGCTTTCCCTGGTCAGATTCTTGTCTGACAGATACTGTCTTCCAAATACCCTGTCTCCAGCCTTTCTGTTTTCCTGCCATTTACACACCACTGTCACACTCAGGGCCCCAAAACATCCAGTACACTCCACTCTGTGTGATAAAATCCAATTCCTTACCTGACAATTAAGCCCTGTGTAATCTCACCTCTTCCAGATATATTTTTTTCTTTGAAAAACACACAAATTTTTATTGAGCTCTTGATACATACATGGCAGCCATTGGTCTAGGAACTATGGATACAAACATAAGATAGATATTTTCTAGGCTTAGGAGATAGACAGGTAAGCAAATATTATACTGTAGTATATACGGAGACATGTATATCTTTGTGTTGTTAGATTGTGGTAGTCTGGAGGCAAAAATTGGGTCACATTCACGGTAGCAAACATTACCATTATTTTTTTTTACTTATCTGGGAAAGGTGGCATAGGCTTTTGAGGTACCCCACCTGGCTTCCAATCCCTGCACTCTCACTTTCTTCTTATGTGACCTTGGACATGATGCCTAAACTCTCTGTGTCTGTTTTCTCATTTGTAAAATGGGAATAACAATAATGGCCACCTCATAGAATTGTGTGGGAATTCAATGAATTTTAAAATATTTGTAAACTGCTTAGAGCAGTGCCTAAGTAAAAGCTAGCTACTTTAGAAGTAGTAGGATCTATTTGATCTCCCCATATTGAGACTTTAAATTCTCTTAAAAGCACTCCTCCCGTACCTACGGCACACACACCTGCTTCTTGTGTTTGTTTAGGGGTGCCTTTAGCTCTTCCTCTGGAGCTCTGGCTTTCCTCTGGCCACCATAGGAGAAGGAGTTTATTATAAAAATTCATGAGGTCTGGTGCTATCTGATGGCCAGGGTGGGGAGGCGGAGGCCGGGGACAATTGCTCTCCTTCTCACTCTCTCGTGGCCCTGGGATCTCTATGGCATTTCTGCCTTTCTTTACATCCCCCCCCCTTTTTATTTTTGTGCACTGGCTACTCTGCTCTATATCTGCTGGAGAGCACCCAATGGACTGGCCCTCAAATTAGCCTCACCCAGTCTAATAGACTGTTATGTGCAAATCTCATATGTAGATCAATAGCTGGCCCATGAGTGGGCCCCTTGGGGTGCAATGCTCAGCCCGGTCCAATCAGGAGCCCCCCCTTGTGCAAAGGCAAGTTCAGTGCTGCTTCCTTTACTCGGGAATGCAGGCTGGATCCTGTAAACTAAGATGGTATATGGGAGTGGCAAGTGTCGTGAATCAGTGCACTCTTGTTAGCAAGATTCAGATTTCACACTCAGAACTACCAATGTGCCCTGGACCCAGGGCAGCATCCAGACCTCAGTTCTCCTGTCCCTCTAGGTCAGCGGTTCTCAACCTGTGGGTTGCAATCCCTTTGGGGGTCGAATGACCCTCTTACAGGGGTCGCCTAAGACCATCGGAAAACACATATATTATTACATATTGTTTTTGTGATTAATCACTATGCTTTAATTATGTTCAATTTGTAACAATGAAATTGGGGGTCACCACAACATGAGGAACTGTATTAAAGGGTCGTGGCATTAGGAAGGTTGAGAACCACAGCTCTAGGTCAACTGGAGGTGTCCCTTTTATAAGGGGTCCCATCTTATAGCAGGAGTCCCCATTGTCCCCTCCAGAGTCCCTCTGCCCTGGTGTCCACCTCTCTGCCTTCTTTCCAATGCTACTGCTGAACTCCACCCTCCATTCTGCCCTCATCGGATCAATGCCAGACCAAAACCTCCCTCATTCTCTCTGATCATCAGAAATGGTCTTCTTGCTTCTTGTGGCCTGTGCTGTGAGAGGGGTTTTCTAGAGCAGAGCTGCTATGCTCTTAGTGCATAAATTTTCCTGTGTGCGGGTATTTCTTATACTTGACAGATCAAATAATTAATTTGGGTCACCCATGAAAAATATAGAACTCCCACTTATAATTTCCAAATCCAGCTTTCCACAGGAGATACTTGGGATCTGTATTTTAAGCATGTGGCCCTCAAATTCTTATGCCCCAAGAGAATTCATTTCATAATTCTCTCTTTCCAGAGCTCATAGGCATTCAGGTGTGTTTGTGGTGGGGAGTGGGTAGGACGGGCTGGGGTGGGGAGTGGGTTTGGAGCCCCCAGTACTCTGCAGTGCTGCCCAAAGTGCTGCAGAGGAACCAGTTCTGGACTGTGTACAGTTAGCAGAGAAAGAAGTACAGATGCTGAAGTAAGTAGACACTGCCTCCCACTTCCAGCGACTTATGGTCAACAGCAGCACAAACTGCAATGGGAAGAGGGAGGCGCTCTGAAGCACTGCAGGATCTCCGACTCAGCCCGAGGCGGGCAGTGAAGGCTTCCAAGGAAGGCTGTGTCCACGCCTGGGTCTGAAGAATGAGTGGCCGCTTCCTGGGCTGTGGACAGCGGGGCAGGGTGGGTCCTCCTGATGGAGAGCTGCAGTGGGAGCGAGCCCAGAGTGTGCGGCCAGGAGGCTAGGATGGGCAGGAGTGGCAGGAGGGTCCAGTCCATGCGGCGTTCTGCCTGCCTTAAGCGAGCAGTTTGCAATGGAACACTTTGAAGGCTTCTGCTGAGGGCAGTGACAAGGGCAGACCACTGGTTCCCAAACCTTGTTGATCAGATCTGCCTTTAGGAGACTTCTGGGGGTGGCTGGGAAATCTGAAATTTAAACAACAACAACAACAACAAAATAACAGGTGACTTTGATAAGGTTTTGGAATTTAATCACTTTAGAAATCAGTATCAGGGAGAGATTCAAGCAATAAACTTAGGCTAATGGCAAGATAGACATAATAGAAAATAGGGAATGATTTTATAACACCAAGTTTGTAGAGCCAGTTAAAAGGATCACAAACTTAAGCCACATTTATTGAGTTTAAGAGTGACTGCATTCGTTTTGCAGTCATACTGTTGTTGAGCCCAGTGAAATCTATGTTGGTTTTCTTCTTTAATGGTGCAAACTCAGCAAGGTGGGTTTTTCATTTGTTTGTTTAATTTTGACCAACCGTTCAAATCAGTAAACGTTGTTGTGGTTTTTTTTTAATTAACTACATTTAAATTTTAAGTGGCTTTTCTATATTCTGAAATATATTCTATATTCTACATGTGGAAACAGTTTGGAATTTCAGAACTTACCACTTCTCTACTATGTCTCATACTTTTGATGGGAGGGGCCCTCCTTATGAGACATGTATTAGTTTCCTATGGTTGCTGCGACAAATTATCATGAACTTAGAGGCTTAAAACAGTAAAAATGTATTCTCTTACAGTTCTGGGGATCAGAAGTCCAAAGTGGGTTGGTCGGGTGCTTTGCTCCTGAAGGTCTGGGGAAGAATCCAATTCAATGCCTTCTCCGGTTTCTAGAGCCTGCACGCCTTCCTTGGCCCATGGCCCCTTCTTTTATCTTCCAACCTTGGCCTCTGTCCTGGCATCTCCTTTCTGCCTTTATCCTCTTGCTTCCCTCTTATTAAGATCTTCATGATGACATTGGGCCCAACCAGATAATCCACAATAATCTTCCCTTCTCAAAGTCCTTCATTTAATCACACCTTCGAGTTCCTTTTGCCATGTAAGATAACATAGCTGCAGGTTTTGGGGGACAGGTCAGGCACACACACCTTCAGGGACAGGGGCATTTTCCAGCTTATCACAGGCCCTGAATAAACCTGAAGTTTATTATCAATGTTATTTAAGGCTTGTCAATAAAGCGAAAAGGTGGGAGGCATGTTCTGTTTTGGTTGTTAATCCTCACTTGAGGATATTTTCTCCATTGATTTTTATTTTTATTTTTTAAAAAATATATTTTATTAATTTTTTATAGAGAGAAAGGGAGAGGGATAGAGAGAAACACTGGGTATGGCTCACAACCAAGGTACATGCCCTTGACCGGAATCGAACCCGGGACTCTTGAATCCGCAGGCCGACGCTCTATCCACTGAGCCAAACCAGTCAGGTCTTCCATTGATTTTTAGAAAGAGTGGAAGGGAGGGAGGGAGGGAAGGAGGGGGAGAGAGAAATAACTATGTTCAAGAGACACATCAATTCATGCCTCCCACACCCTCCTGACCAGGTTGGGGATCGAACCTGCAACCCAGTTACCTGCCCTTAACTGGAAAATGAACCCATGATGTTCTAACCACTTAGCAACACTGGCCAAGGTGGGAGGTATGTTCTTTTAATGTAAAACGAAGGCTTTTTAAAAAAAAAACAGGATCACTCACATATTACTAGGAAGTGTACCTGTGTTTGACTTTGCTATTAATGGTGTAGACTGAAGGGGCCACATGCCAACCTGAGAAGCTCAGGGAAGGCCTGCATGGTGGTATTGCAAATTAAAAGAC
>NW_006286140.1:4519266-4523263 GCF_000327345.1 Myotis davidii
ATGTTTGAGTCCGCAGGCCGACGCTCTATCCACTGAACCAAACCAGTCAGGTCTTCCATTGATTTTTAGAAAGAGTGGAAGGGAGGGAGGGAGGGAAGGAGGGGGAGAGAGAAATAACTATGTTCAAGAGACACATCAATTCATGCCTCCCACACCCTCCTGACCAGGTTGGGGATCGAACCTGCAACCCAGTTACCTGCCCTTAACTGGAAAATGAACCCATGATGTTCTAACCACTTAGCAACACTGGCCAAGGTGGGAGGTATGTTCTTTTAATGTAAAACGAAGGCTTTTTAAAAAAAACAGGATCACTCACATATTACTAGGAAGTGTACCTGTGTTTGACTTTGCTACTAATGGTGTAGACTGAAGGGGCCACATGCCAACCTGAGAAGCTCAGGGAAGGCCTGCATGGTGGTCTTGCAAACTCAAAGACCTAAAGTAACCACATAAGATGGTTTGAAATTAAACTTTAACTAAAAGCAGTTATGGTGGGCAGTTACGTCCTAGGGGGTGGATACAGCCTTGGTAGCTCCTTATTGGTCTTTTCAAAGAATTCTGCCTTAGTAACATCCTTGGGATTGGCTTACATGTCTCACTGCCTTGTGATTGGTTATCTGCATGCTGCCTGTCTTAGCATTATCATACAGTTTAAAGCTCACTTCTTGGGCACATACCCTTCTCCCCATTTCTCCCCTCCTCCCCACTCCCACCCATTTGGGTTGTCTAAGTAAACCCATCTAGTTGGGTTCCCTGGTTTTACTTCCACCTCCCATGATCCTGCCTCTACCTACCTAGCTTCCTTCTGTCTCCTCCAAACTATATTAAGTGGCCCAGTTGCAAACTTTTTGGCTTGTTAGATATTCAACATCCCTTCTAACTCTGAGTCTGTAATGATCTTTACCTCTAATCTCTGCTCCTAAACCAATGTTACACTGTCAAGGAAACTGAATGGAGATTGGTGGTTTTTGGGTCTAAATGTTGAAGCTTTAGTTTTTTTTCTGACTCAAACACTGTTTTTTATGTCACCATTTTTCTGACCAATGGAGTTGGTAGCAGTAGTGATGAATAGCTGATGCAGCATGCTCTAACGTTTACATAATAATAGCTTACTTAATGGAACTTTACAATCAGTGCAACTCAAAGGTGGGTGGGAAAGAGGAACTTAGTCAGCAGGTAAGTAGGGAGTTGGCATGTCCCCTTGAATGGAGGAGCAAAGGAAAATTGACAGTTATTAATGGCAGTAAAATCAGCATGCAATATGAAAGGTTCAAAATAGGCTAATTCATAAACTGTTGGGGAAGAAAAGTTAAACACTCTTGGTTTAAAAACAGAGGGGAATTACTGATGACTTTTAAAAGGAATTGGAAATAACATTTAAATTGTCATGCAAATACATTTTCAAAAAAATGTGTGACTATGTTCTATGTTCCCATAGTTTTAAGTGTGGCATTCTTACAATAATAGGAATATGTAAATACTAAGGAAAAACATAAATGGATATTGTGTAAGAATTCTGTGGACCAACTTGTACCCTATCAACAACTCAGACAAAATTAACACTAAACCTAAAGAAATGGAATGTAGCAATACATTGCTAAGAAGACATAGAGGCTAAATGGTCCCTTGTTATTTCGGTCTGATAGTATTTAGCAGAGATTATTATGTATTAAGAAGAAAAAACCACCAGAAGGCTATAATGATTGCAGCTTCTCTATAATATTTTTCTCTTCCTTTAATGTAGTAAGAAAAAATACAGAAAAGAGAGTAATGCCTCAATAATGAAGTAAGGTGGGTGATGGAGGAAGACATTTAAAAAATCAAATGTAAATGATACTGGGCCATATCCCTTGCTTGCAAATTGAACCTTTACTTGTTCCCACCTCCATTTTCATTCAATTCCTTTAGTTATTTCAAATTCACGCTTTTACCTGTGATTTAAATTGCAAATATTAATTTTCCTACATTGCAATCCAATTTATATTTTTTATTTATTACTAAAGGAAAAGTGTCTGTTTTTCTAGCAGTGCCTATATTAGGTAAGCAGCTGTCACTGTACATTAAAGACAGAGTCCTATGCCTTGGTGGGGAGAGGAGGAGTGGAAGGGTTCTAAGTACGTAAATCCTCTCATGTAGCTTTGGTAGAGAAAGCCCTTATTGCCTCTCTGTTACCTTAAGGCCAGAGTCAAGAAAGGGAATGTTCATTCTAGAAATGGGCAGGACGTTCAAGAGACTACAGTGGTGGATTTTTTCCTTCCAGAGAAAACCAAGTCCAATAAGAGCATTCAACAGACTCCCTTGAGATGACGGTGCTAGAAAATGATTTGAGAGCTAGGGAGAATTTAAATTAGGCTGCTACTGGTACCTGTAGATAGCATCAAACTTCTTCCACTTGGCTGCCTTGGTGGGGGATGATGGACAGGCCCTGGATGTGATCTAAACCCCCCTTGAGTTCTCCAGGGTTCCCCATAAATTGAATTCCTCATTGCCCATTTACTAGTAGATGCTGCACCGTATTTGGCTGGTGCAGGAGTTGCTTTTCCTCCCAGTGCTCAACCTCCTTTCCCCTGGATACAAATGTCAATATTGGATTTAGTTTGGTTGAATGAATGTGTCAGAGGGGAGATTAGTGACTGGCAGCCACAAAAGGGTTTTTCAATTGGCAAAAGTAAATTTCTCACAAATGAATCAAAACAGTTTGAGGTGGAAAAGAAGCAAGGGAGAAAAAGCCTTCTTGCCAAGTTGAGTCATGATGCCTCGTTAATGGATCTGAAGACTTTAGCCTGGGCATCTTATCTAGAAGCTCCTGGATTCACCCAGCAGGAAGCAAGGGGCGAGGGAAAGGGTACATATACCTTAATATCCTCAGCAGGGCATCTGCTGTGAAAAGCCTTGCTTGGTACATAGTCCCTTTTGATAGCATAAAACCATCCACAGTCTAGCTTCAGATGATCAGAATGCAAGTTCATTATAACAATCCTAGACTATTTAATGTAGTACATTTAAGTGGTGGAAGTTTTTATTTCTATTGCTGGTTCATTCATGTCTTTTGAAATTGGTTGTGCTGCTTGCTTTGTTGTTTGTTTGCTTTGAATGCTTTTAAAAAATATTTTCAATTCTCTGTAATATCATGTTCATTTGAAAACAGCTGGATTCTCATACCTGCCCCCGTTTCAACAGCCACACATCTCTGCTTTGACTTGTTGAGGATAAATATTAGTGGTTCTCATCACAGAATGACCTTTCTTGCAAAGTCCACACTTCTGGAGTAATTGCCAGGGTCATTGTGTCTGTGGTCACATTAATGTTTTTGTCATTTTCAATATTATGGGTGTGTCTATTTCAGGAAACTTGTGCCCAGGTGTTCCTTATCACAAGAAGGAAAAAAGATAGGCAATCTTTGGGATGTAGTTCCTGATTTATTAATAAAGGCAATTCGGAATTATCCTTTATAGGGTTAGCAAAACACATTATAAATATATTGTAATTGATACAAACTTAGAAGTCTTAAAAAGGGAACTTGAAGATGATAAGACAGAGGAAGTATGACTTACCTCCCAATCAACTCTGTAGATTCATGACAGAATGTTTAGAAAGGGGTCCTCCAAATCATCAGAAAAACATCATTTTTATACACTATCTACTTCAGTTAAATCTCCTAAATTCTAAGCATTTGCCAAATGACTGAAGAAAGCAATCAGTCAGTTGCTAAAGTCTAGTGTCTGAGCAAGCGGCTGGCCCTTGCTGTCTCCCTGAATTTTCTATATTAAAAGATAACATCCAATGGTGGTGCATTTACACCATGGAATACTATGCAGCTGTTAAAAAGAAGGATCTCTTACCTTTTGGGACAGCATGGAGGGAACTGGAGATGATTATGCTAAACGAAATAAGCCAGTCAGAGAAAGACAAATATCACATGATCTCACTCATTTGTAAAATATAATGAACACATAAACTGATGAAAAAAACAGATTCAGAGACAGAGAAGCATTGA
>NW_006286140.1:4523334-4533307 GCF_000327345.1 Myotis davidii
AATAATTTAATTATAAATTCTTCCAGCCTCTCACAATAGGGTGGTGAAGACCTGGGGCAGGATGGAAACCAGGTTGGGGGAGCTTCTCACTTTCTCATATGCTAGCTCATGGAGGGTATGGGTGCACTCTGCTCTGGGTAGGTAAGCTTAGTGGGGTGGGCTTTGATCCACAGTTTTAACGCATAGTTGTCTACTCGAGTCTGTGATCCAGCACTAAATCGATCTAACTCTGGGAGTACTGGGGACATATCTATTACCTCATGATTTATATTAAGAAAGTTAACATTTTCACCTTTTTGTCTGTCTCTTATGTCTTATTTTTCAAATGTATCCAAACTCTATAGAGGAAGAAAGGGGTGTCTGGTATTGACTGTCTAAAACCTAAACAATATACAGTACAAATAGATGAATGCTCTGATATTCCTAATTCTTTTAAGAAAAAACTCCCTAAATAGATTATGATGTCTTCAAGGACAGGTTGCATGTTATACTTCTTTACATCACTACTACCAAAGAGAGGCCTTGCAATAGGAATGGAGAGTTGTAAAGAGCACAAACACGTGACCTGGCCACTCTTACCCCTTATAGCTGTAACATCTTTTAAACTTTGTGTTATAAATGCTGAAACTCATCAAAAGCATTTCAGCAGAGCTTTACTGTTCCCTGAGCCTCAAAACCATTCCTCAGTGACATGGATGGAGTGCTGACGGGGACCTCCTGTAGGCTAAGGTGAGTTTCCCTGGAATCCTCCAGCTTCCTGTTGCACACAAACTCCCTCAGGGAGGATGGTATTCCAGCAGCCCTTTCCTTCAACTTGTTGCCATACGCAAATGCCCACTGGTCACAGGCACCATGGCCTTGCCTAGGCTGCTGCACTACGATGGATTACAAAAGGGTCAGAAATTCATGTTCTAAAACGTAGGTGGAGGTTGGCAGCCACAAGCCAAATATGATCTGCAATTATGAGTTTTGGTCCAGCTTTTTTTTTAAAAAAAATAGTTACCAACATTTAAAAATTGAGAGAGGTCAGAAAATGATTTGATCCCTGGCTTCTCTTGAAGAATTAGGTTAGCCTTGGGCCTCTGTGCATAGAATGCAACATGGCTCTAGAGCCAAACAGTGGCAGTCCCTGGAGATAGTGGTGAGTTTCCAGCTCCCCACTGACCTAACCTCTCCCTATTGCTTTCTGTTAACCATCTGGATTTCCAAGAACTTCTATTTATGACTATTTTTTAAAAATACATTTCTATTGATTTCAGAGAGGAAGGGAGAGGGAGAGAGAGATAGAAACATCGATGATGAGAATCGCTGATTGACTGCCTCCCACGCGCCCCCAACTGGGGCTGGAGCCCATGGTCTGGGCATGTGTCTGGGCCTGGAATCCAACTGCGTGACCTCCTGGTTCATAGGTTGATGCTCAACCACTGAGCCATGCTGGCTGGGCATGACTATTTTCCCCTAAACATTCTGCTATCCCCGCTAAGCACATTTGAGAGCAGCATGCTCTTTCAGGGCTTTGCGTTTGTGCCAGATTCCCTCTAGCTATGGAGCGTTCTCTTCATATTTCTTTATAGTATTTGTCGTGTGGAAGTCCTCTGCCTCAGGAGTGGGTCCTCACAGCTAGTGTAGCCTATATACGCTAGGAGGTACAGAGTACAGAACCGACCTGCCACCTCTCCCCGCCGTGTGTGCCTATAAGGGCTTATCGTGGGGACTGCGTCATCTGGAAGTTCTTATCATTTATTCTACACTATGTCTGAAGGTTGAGGGAGAACCTCATACAACTCTCAACCTATCCCAGTAGCCAAGATTATGAACCCAGAGTGGCAACCCCCAGGAATTGCCTATTGGCACTCAAGCTGACTGAGGCCCTAGCCAATTCCACTGTGGAAACTAGCGGCATTGTGGCCTTAGCTATATTTAAGTGCCAGTGTCCCCCAGGAAACCCCCTGGGATGAAATAATGAGGACTATCTCAGCTAAGTGTCATGGAGGCCCAGTTAAGCTTAGAAAATCCTCATTAGCTATGACTGCATTGCCCTCTCTCATTATAAATCTGCCGAAGTGTCCATTACCCCAGGCTATTACCTAATTATTGCTAAACAACTTCATTATCTAATAATTTTCAGTAGGACAAGTGAAAAAGTTAGTGACTTACTAGTTACTCTCTTTGCTTCTTTGCATTCTTGATGCGTTTCCAAAGCATCTTAGCAAGCAGTTCAGCAGCAGCTGAGACGATCTCATTTGTTTGGGGCGGGTGGGGGTTCAGCTATACCAATCTTTGTGCCAACAATATTTGCACAGTTCAGAATACATCTATGCCAGTTAGGTGTAGTTGGCTGTGTATAAGAGACTTCAGAGGCCAAAGTAATAATAAGAAATAATGTTACTAGGTAACAGTTACGTGGTGCTTAGTAGGTGCTAGGGCCTGCTGTAAGTGCTTACGCCCTTTGACAGGGATTAGGAAGTAGGTAGTTACTTGCCCATCTCCCAGAGGAGGAACCTACGGCCCAGAATGGTTAGGTGATATGCTTAAGCTTATAAAGTAGGAAGCGGTGCAGCCAGCCATGAAAAAAGTGAAACCTTGCCATCTGTGACAATGTGGATGGACCGCGAGGGCTTCGGAGTCCACACTGTTAAGCAAAACATAAAGGGCTGGATGGTTCTCTGTGTTGAAGCTGGGCTATGTCCCACTTCCTCCTCACTTTATGGCAACTTACTTTCATGAAAATTAGCATCTACATAATTTATATATTGCTTTGAATGCTTTTAAAAATACTTTTAAAAAATAGAGGCTAAATGGTCCCTTGTTATATAAATATATATAATATACATAACACGATGTGATGCAGCATTTAAATTTTTTTCTATTTAATAAATATATGCCCACTTCACCTATTTCTCCCACCCCCACCCCTACCTCAAGCAACCACCAATAATCTACTCTTTTGTTCTCCATATCTATGAGCCTTTTTTAAGCTTCTGCATAGAAGAGAGGTCATTCAGTATTTGTCTTTCTCTGTCACTTAGGATAATGCCCTCCATGTCCATCCATGTTGTTGCAGATGGCAAGATTTCTTTTGTTTAAATGGCTGAATAATATTCCCTTTTGTGTGTCTGCGTGTGTATAACATTTTCTTTATCCATTCTTCCATCAATGGGCACTGAGACTGTTTCTTGGCTATTGTAAATAGTGCTGCGATAAACCTGGTGGTACTTTTATCATTTTGAGTTAGTGTTTTCATTTTCTTTGGATAAATTTCCAAAAGTGGAATCGCTGTTTTATTTTTAATTTTTGGAGAACCTCCATGCTGGTTTACATGTGGCTGCACCAATTTACATTTCCACCAACATTGCATATGGTTCCCTTTTCTCCACATTCTTGCCAGCACTTATTTCTTGTCTTTAAGTTAATAGCTGCTCTAACAGGTGTCAAGTGATATCTCCTTGTGGTTTGGATTTGCATTGCTCTGATGATTAGTGATGCTGACCCTTTATATTTTTTTCTTGCCTAAATGCTCTGGCTCGGACTTCCACCACCATGTTGAACAGAAGTGGTGAGAGTGGGCCCAGATACAAACTAGTATGGAGAAGGCGTAAAATGGTTCTTCTTGAGACAATGATGCCAAGCTCAGCAAATCAGTGTGATTCCTGGCAGAGCTGAGTGCCCATTTGAAGGCGGTGGTCATACATTTCCAATGACAAAATCTTCTGCATTATGGAAATTTCTCCAGCATCATTCAGTTACATCATAATAACATAGAGAAGGCCTTCAGCGACATCTACCCAAGGTCACAATGGTTGAGGGTGATTATATGTTTGGACCACAGAAACTGAGGTTGAGAAGAAATTAAAAGAAAATAGGAAGGGGGCTGATGAATATAGAGAATATAGAAGGAGTCTGTGGGGATTTGAGATCTCAGTGAAGTCAAAGCATTTTCCTTGTATGGAAAGTGAGTGGGAAGTTAGCCCAGGGAAGGGACTGTGTATGTACCTTGAATGATAGTGGATTGCCTAGTTGCCAGTCCCAGCACGGTGTTGCATTCAAAACAAATATGAGTCCAACATGCAAGAAAGCATCAAAAGCATTTTAAATTTTTTTTCCCGAAATGCTTTGAAAGAGGGAAAAGAAGAATTATATTTCTTATCACAGTGAAACATAAATTTCCCTTTGCTTATCACTTTCCCCAACATTTTCCTTCTCACCTCTGCTGCAGCATCATCTTCTAGAACTACAGTCTGCAATTCGAGTGCATTTCTCTCCCTTTTATCTTCATCTTCCAGATCTCTCTGTTCTGCTGGGAAGAGCTTTGGGTCCTTTGTAGCATGAAACAATCAAGTCTTGCTCTGTTCCATCTAGTTTTTCAGCTGTGCCCATTATGTGGATCAGCACAACAAAGTCCGGTAGCTTTCATTTTTGGGTCCCATTATTTGAATTAATTATCTTGCATGTGGTGGTTTTCTGGTGATAATGAAGTCAGGGATGTGTCCAAGTGTGGCATGGAAGAAAAAGACATTGAAGATGAGAAGAGCAAGGATGCTGGTTATTCATGTGGAACCTGAGGCAATGTCAGGAGATGTCAGGAGTTGAGGTAAAGAGGACACATGCTAATGTTTTATTGAAGGAGAGGAATGACCAAGAAATTACTAGATAATTTTTTGAGGAGGGAGGAAATTGCCATACAGAGGACAACGATTGCTATTCAAGATGGAAGAGAATTAGTGGCCTCAAAGGGGTAAGTTCAGAAAACAGTTTCCACCTGAGAAGGCTATAAGGACAGTATTCCCAAGGGAGAGTCAGGTTTTTGTGAAGGAAAGGAGTTGGGTGGGGCTAGTGGTTCAGAGAGGAGGCAAAAATTTATGAGGCTTTACAGAAGAGAACTTCCAGGGGAAGGGCTGTTTTTTAATTTTAATTTTGTTTTTATTTTGAGGGAGAGATGGGAGAGATCCATGGATTTACAGCACAGTTTGAAGCTGAATACTTAGAACACAAAGATTTGGAGAGGTTTTCTCCGTGGTGACTGAGGTAAGGAGGGATGCGGAGCATTTTGAATTTAGTTCTGATGGGCTTTTTATGTTTGCTTGTTTGTTTGTTTTTTATATTTTAATCGATTTGAGAGAGAGAGAGAGAGAGAGAGAGAGAGAAAGAGAAACATCAATAATGAGAGAGAATAGTTAATCATCTGCATCCTGCATGCCCCATACTGGGGATCAGCCCGAAAACTGGGCATGTGCCCTCGACTGGAATCGAACCCTGGACCCTTTGGTCTATAGGCTGATGCTCTATCCACTGAGCCAAATCAGCTAGGGCTTATCCTCTGTATTTCTCAGTGTCACTATTTTAGTTACTTGAGGGTGTAAAAAATCACCCTCAAAACAATAAACGTTTAATTTTGGGGGTAAGAAATTTGGGTGCAGTTTAGCTAGATGGGTCTGGGCCAAGTGGGCAATCAGGATGTCACCAGGGACTGCAATTATCTGAAAGTTTTGACTGAGGCTAGGAGTGCCACTCCCAAGATGCCTCATTCACGGGCCTCTTGACAGGACGTCTCAGCCCATAACTTTGTGGGACCATTCACAGGCTGCTTGAGTGTCCTCACAACATGGCAGCTGGTTCCCCCAGAGTGACTAATCCAAGAGAGAGACCAAGAAGGAAGTTTCAAGTCACATGACCTACTTTCATAACCTACTTTCACAAAGTGACATACTCTCATTTCTGCCATATTCTAATCATTAGAAGTGAGTCACTAAGTTCATTCAGGACAAAGAGATGCAGCTCTAGGAAGTTGGATGTTAGATGTGAAGGCATTGATAAAATAAGGCCTAGGGGATTGCGGTTAGACCAGTAACAAGCTCTGTCACCCCTCTCTTCATGACAAACTCTTGAAATATTAATCTGTCATTCTGGTAAGAATTATTTCCCTACCTTTTCAGGATATGGAGTAGATTGCCTCCCAATTGTAGTTCATGTCCTCTTCCCTCACCTTCCCAGTTAATGTCCAGATGTTTGCACCTAATTTATGTGTTGCTTTGATTTAATCACTGAAATTGCATGCTCTCAATATTTACCAGCATCCACATGGTACACAAGTCAACCCTCCATCTGTTCTACACATTCTTCAAAGTATTTCTCAGAGATGGTCATTCAGGATCTGCTTACATACTTCTTGTGAAAGGGGCTCACTATCTCACTTCCATGTAAAGTTATTTTATAAAAGCTTTGGATTATAAGAATGATTCTTTGTTTTAGAAACTTGACATATCAAAGAGAACAGCTGATGAGATGTAGTAATGCATTATGGCAGCCTTTGTGAGTCAGCTGAGGCTGACATAACAACATAAATTTACTTTCTCACAGTTCTAAAGACTGGAAAGTCTGAGATAAAAGTCCAGCAGGATTCAGTTTCTGTGAGGGCTTTCCTGATGGCATTCAGATGGCTGCCTTCTTCTAATGTCCTCACAAGAGAAGAAGATGAGAGAGAAAGAGAGAGAGAGAGAGAGAGAGAGAGAGAGAGAGAGAGAGAGAGAAACTCCCTAGTGTCTCTTCTTTAAGGACACTAATCCCATCATGAGGGCCCCACGCTTACTAGTATGACCTCACTAGAGGCCTGGTGCATGGATTCATGCACCAGTGGGTTCCCTCAGCCTGGTCTGCAGGATTCGGGCTGAAACCGGCTCTCCAACATCCCCTGAGGGATCCCAGATTGCAAGAGGGCAATTCTAGGGTGACGCACCCCAGAATCAAGCTCCCTCCTCTCTGGTTCACCCGAGAACCACAGCTGCCAAGTCACCACAGCTTAGCAGCTCCTGCATTGAGCTTCTGCCCCCTGTTGGTCATTGCACTTCATAGCTACCAGTCAGATGGTCAGATGGTCAGATGGTCGCTTAGGCTTTTATATATATAGATAAACAAAATTATCTCCCAAAGGCCCTATCTCTAAATACTATTACATTGGGAGTTAGGGTTTCAACATATGAATTTTAAGGGGGCACAAATCAATCAATATCACAACCCATAGCATGACAAAACTGCTTTTCATATCTGAGCTCAGATAATAGATTTTTGTTCTTAGTTTTTTATGGGGCTCATCTTTGATGCCTTGATAAGTACTTTTTGCAAGAAATGATCATGAATTAAATATTTTTTCTCCTATCTTTCTGAACTCTGGCACAGAATTTGGGGTGATGGTATACCCCGGGTCAGATTTTTTCCTCTACAAAAGACAGAAAAAGTGGGACAAGCTCCATACTGGATGCTGGCCCTGATTCTACAGCATATGAGTAACGAGTCACTACCATTTACCTAGAAGGTTTTAATGATTATTTCATGTTTTAAATTCAACCCTGATTTTTCTGCAAATGCAGCATTCAGAGGAGAAGAAAGAACTCAGTGTCTGTACAAACACATGGAAATCAATGATAAATGGACAGAGACTGCTCAGAATATTTATTAACCAAGCTCATATAAATCATAATTTTACAACCATTTATTAAATTAATAGGATTGTTTTGGGAACATCAAAGAATTCTTTATTAGGTAAATAATCATGTTTATCCACTCAGTTATGGGGAAAAGCAAATCATTCACACAGCATTTACTCTGCTTCATCGGATTTCATTTCTCTTAAATGTCAGCCATTGATAATTTTTACCAAACAACCGGGGGGAAAACGTCCACATTTCTATAGGCTTCAGCCACCTCTCTAGGAAAAGGACAGCTGCTTCTCAGATTTCCATTTCTTTCTTCCCCAACTGGAAAATGCTCCCTGAGGCTAAAGTGGCTCACCCATACTGAACTAAAATGTAGGTAGTTGGCTGTCTTGGCCAAATCTTTTTCTTTTTTGATTCATCCCATGCCAGTCTTATTATTATCTGACCACACAGGCTCATCTCAGTGGCCTGCTTTGTTGATTAAGCATGAGCCAGATCCCCTCAGCACCTGAGAAAATTCCCCCTGTTCCCCTCTTTTTCTTTTTAGCCAGCTGATCTGAGCTCATAGAACCCTGTCTTTTTCCAGCGTTAATAGAAAGAAAACACAATTAGGAAGTTAAGTCAGCTGCCTGACAGGGAGGACTTACTCCATGTTTGTTATTTTGATTTGTTGTATCAATTTTGTCCTGAAAAATTACTTTACAAATTATAATTTTATAAATAAAAGTGTATTATAGCCCTATTTGGTATGTATTGGCAGAGTTATAAGTTCCATTCATTTAGTAAATAGTTATTGATCCCTCTAAGGCCAGATGTCAGGCACAGTGAGAAATATGAAGAGTTATTGATTTATCCAATAAACATTTACTGAGTACCAGCTATATGCCAGATACTGTTTGAGACACTGGGGCTACAGAGGTGAACAAGAAACACAGAACTCCTGATCTCAGGGAGCTACTACTCCAGTGGGGAAAAACAGATAATAGACAAACAAATAAATAATAATAGCAGCAACAAGTATTGTAAGGAAAACTCAACAGAAATTATGAAAGTGACTGGTAACAGTGAAGGGAGAAATCATTTAGATGGAATAGTTAATGAAGGTATCTGGAAGGTGACATTTGATCTAATATAGATGATGAGTAGAGTCGAGTATATTCCTCTTCCTGGAAGAGTTTACAGTCAAGGCTAAGACTGCATTCAATTTAGTATATAACCAAAGCAGGTGTCTATGATGAAGGTGTTTCTCTGATAAAATGAATCTGCAAATTCTGGAAGAGGAGATCCCTTACTCAAATGAGCAGTTTCAACACAAGGATCATGATGAATCAGGTAACATGGCACCACCAAAGGAAACAAATAAAGCTCTAATAACTGACCCTAAAGAAATGGAGATCTATGAATTGTCTGACAAAGAATTCAGAATAAATCTCCTAAAGCAGTTCACTGACTACAAGAACACACACAGAGACAACTAAATAAAATTAGGAAAATAATACATGTACAAAATGAGAATTTCAGCAGAAAAATTGTAACCATAAAAAAAAATCAAATAGAAATCCTAAAACTGAAGAATGCAATAACTGAACTAAAGAACCCTATACAGAATTTCAACAGTAGGCTAGAACAAGAATCCAACAGCAGAAAAATACACATTCTTTTCAAGCACACATAGGACATTTTCTAGAAAAGATCACATGTTAGGCAAAAACAAACAAACAAACAAAAAAACCCACAAAACAAACAAACAAACAAAAAACCAAAAAACAAGTCTCAAAAATTCAAGAAGGTAGAAATCATACCAACTATCCTTTTGACCACAATGGTATAAAACTAGAAGTCACCAAAACCGGTTTGGCTCAGTGGATAGAGCGTCGGCCTGCGGACTGAAGGGTCCCAGGTTCGATTCTGATCAAGGGCATGTACCTGGGTTGTGGGCACATCCCCGGTGGGAGATGTGCAGGAGGCAGCTGATCGATGTTTCGCTCTCATCAATGTTTCTGTCTCTCTGTCTCTCTCCCTTTCTCTCTGTGGGAGAGTCAGTAAAATATATTTGAAAACACACACACACACACAAAAACTAGAAATCAAGAACAGAAGGAAAACTGTAAAATTAACAAATACATGTAAACTAAACAATACTCTCCTGAACAACCAATGGGTCAAAGATGAAATCAAGAAAAGAAAATCTTGAGGCAAATGATAATGGAAGCACAATATACCCAAACTTATGGGATACAGCTAAAGCAATTCTAAGAGGAGAGTTAATTGCTATAAACACATATATCAAGAAAAACCCCTCAAATAAACAACCTAATGTTACGCCTCAAAAAAGCTAGAGAAAGAACAAACTAAGACCAAGTTAGTGGAAAGAAGGAAATAATAAAGATTAGAGCAAAAATAAATGAAATAGAGAATAGAAATATGATAGAAAAGATGAAAAAACTAAGAATTGGTGTTGTGAGGACATAAATAGTTGACATGACTTTAGCTAGACTAATCAAGAAAAAAAATACTCAAAAATTGTATATGGAAGGGGAGAC
>NW_006286140.1:4533610-4551987 GCF_000327345.1 Myotis davidii
GGCAACCGAGTGATGTTTCTCTCTCTCTCTCTCTCTCTCTCTCTCTCTCTCTCTCTCTCTCCCTTCCTCTTTCTCCAAAATCAATAATAATAATAATAATAAATATAATAAATACCTACATATCCCCAGATGAGGATTGGGGAAAAAAACTTACTTCAAAAATTTGGAGAGGTGGAAATATCTCCAAACTCCTAAATAAGGCCAGCATTACCCTGGTAGCAAAGCCAGATAAAGACACTGCAAAATAAATAAATAAATGAATACATAAATAAATAAATAAATAAATAAATAAATAAAACTACAGAATATAATTTCTTGAGAAAATACTAGCAAACCAAATTCAATATTATTCTAAAAGGATCATTCACCATAATCAAGTGTGATTCATGCCTGGGATGCAAGTATGGCTCAACATGCACAAATCAATAAGTGTGATACATCACATTCATAGAAAGATAAAAATCATATATGTGATCATCTCAACTAATTTAGAAAATTCAACATCCTTTCATTATAAAAAAAATCAAAAAAGTGGGTACAGAAACAACTTAATAAAAGCCTTATATTGAAGCCCATAGCTAACATCACACACAGTGATGAAAAGGAGAAAATCTTTTTCTTGTCAGATGAGTTTAAGAAGACAAGACTACCCACTCTCAACACCTCTATTTAACATAGTACTGGAGTCCTACCCAGAACAATAAGATAAGAAAATAAAATAAAAGGCATCCAAATCATAAAGAAAGAGGTAAAATTGTCTCTGTTGCCAAAACCGGTTTGGCTCAGTGGATGGAGCGTCGGACTGTGGACTGAAGGGTCCCAGGTTCGATTCCGGTCAAGGGCATGTACCTTGGTTGTGGGCACATCCCCAGTAGAGGGTGTGCAGAAGGCAGCTGATCGATGTTTCTCTCTCATCGATGTTCCTGACTCTCTATCCCTCTCCCTTCCTCTCTGTAAAAAATCAATAAAATATATTAATGAAATAGAGAATAGAAATATGATAGAAAAGATGAAAAAACTAAGAATTGGTGTTGTGAGGACATAAATAGTTGACATGACTTTAGCTAGACTAATCAAGAAAAAAAATACTCAAAAATTGTATATGGAAGGGGAGACATTACACTGATACACAGAAATACAAAGAATCATAAAAGACAGCCAGGAGCAATTATATGCCAACAAACTGGACAACCTCAAAGAAATAGATAATTTCCTAGAATCATACAACCTATCAAGACTGAGTCATGAATAAATAGAAATCTGAATCAATTAATGAGTAAGGAGATCAAATAAGTAATCAAACACAAAGTAAAGCCAAGATCCAGATCCTTTTCAAATTATTTCATCCTGGCCAGGTGGCTCACTTGATTGAAGCATCATCCCATTGACCAAAAAGTTTCAGGTTCCATCCCATCAGAGTGAGTACAGGTGGCAACCGATTGATGTTTCTCTCTCTCTCTCTCCGAATATAATTTCTTGAGAAAATACTAGCAAACCAAATTCAATATTATTCTAAAAGGATCATTCACCATGATCAAGTGTGATTCATGCCTGGGATGCAAGTATGGCTCAACATGCACAAATCAATAAGTGTGATACATCACATTCATAGAAAGATAAAAATCATATATGTGATCATCTCAACTAATTTAGAAAATTCAACATCCTTTCATTATAAAAAAAATCAAAAAAGTGGGTACAGAAACAACTTAATAAAAGCCTTATATTGAAGCCCATAGCTAACATCACACACAGTGATGAAAAGGAGAAAATCTTTTTCTTGTCAGATGAGTTTAAGAAGACAAGACTACCCACTCTCAACACCTCTATTTAACATAGTACTGGAGTCCTACCCAGAACAATAAGATAAGAAAATAAAATAAAAGGCATCCAAATCATAAAGAAAGAGGTAAAATTGTCTCTGTTGCCAAAACCGGTTTGGCTCAGTGGATGGAGCGTCGGCCTGCGGACTGAAAGGCCCCAGGTTCAATTCCGGTCAAGGGCATGTACCTGGGTTGCGGGCACATCCCCAGTGGGAGATGTGCAGGAGGCAGCTGGTCGATGTTTCTCTCTCATCGATGTTTCTAACTCTCTATCTCTCTCCCTTCCTCTCTGTGAAAAATCAATAAAATATATTTTAAAAAAATTGTCTCTGTTTACGGATGACATAATTTTATATTAAAACAAATAAACTAAAGCTCTGATAAAAAGAAAACTTTTAGAACAAATAAACAAATTCAGTAAAGTTGTAGAATATAAATTCAACATGTAAAAATCAGTAGGTCCTAGTCAGTTAGGGCCAGTGGATAGAACGCTGGCCTGTGACTGAAGGGTCCCGGGTTTGATTCCTGTCAAGGGCACATGCCCACTGGGGTTGTGGGCTGGGTCCCCAGTAGAGGATATACAGGAGACAGCTGATCAATGATTCTCTCTCATCGTTGATGTTTCTCTCTCTCCCTCTCCCTTCCTCTCTGAAATCAATAAAAATATATTTTGAAAAATCAGTAGTATTTTTATACACTAATAACAAACTGTCAGAAAGAGAATTAAGACAATAATTCTATTCATTATAGTATCAAAATAATAAAATATTGAAGGATAAATTTAACCAAGGATGTAAAATATCTGTACAGTAAAAACTATAAGACATCCATGGAAGAAATTGAAGAAGACAAATAAAAAGATAATCCTTGTTCATGGATTGGAACAATTAATATTGTACTACCCAAAGTACATATTACCCAAAGTCATCTATGGATTCAATGCAATCCCTATCATAATTCCAAAGTCATTATTTAGAGAAATAGCAAAAGTAATTTTAAAATTCACATGAAACTACAAAAATCTTGAATAACAAAAAGCAATTTTAGGAAAGAAGAACAAAGAGGGAGGCATCACATTTCCTGATTTCAAACTATATTATCAAGCTATAGTAATCAAAACAGTACAGTATTGGTATAAAAACCCACACATAGGTCAATGGAACAGAACAGAAAGCCCAGAAATAAACCCCACATATCCAATCAACAAATATTTCAAAAGTGAGCCAAGAAAACTCAATGGGGGAAAAGATCGTCTCTTCAAGTAATGATATTGGGAAAACTGGATAGTCACATGTAAAAAAAAAGAAAAAGAAAAGAAAACCAAAACCAAAAAAATCAGGCCCCTATCTCATACCATTCTTTTATGTCCCAGAATCACCAAATAAAGGAGAAAGAACATGGAGATGGCAAAGCTACTCTTTACCACCTCAGTCCAAGAAGGGACAGATCTTCTCCTCTTACTCTCCATTGCCAAAACTAGTTTTAGTGCCATAATAAACCCCAAAGCACAGTGAATGAAGTGTAGCAGTATATCTAGCCAGCAAGAAGCAGAGAAGACATGTATTGGTGAGACCCAGCAGCCTGTCATAGTGGTTTTTTTCTTTCTTTTCTTTTTTTAAAAATATATTTTATTGATTTTTTTTTTTACAGAGAGGAAGAGAGAGAGATAGAGAGAGTTAGAAACATCAATGATGAGAGAAACATCAATCAGCTGCCTCCTGCACATCTCCCACTGAGGGTGTGCCCGCAGCCCAGGTACATGCCCTTGACCGGAATCGAACCTGGGACCTTTCAGTCCGCAGGCCGACGCTCTATCCACTGAGCCAAACCGGTTTCGGCGGTTTTTTTCTTTAATTGCTTGTTTGTTTTTGCATAAATGGAGTCCCTTTAACTACACTATTAAATCTCCTACAGCAACATATATGGTAGCTAACCCCTATCTCCTGTTCTCACACTCTCGTGCAGTACTCTCCCCTGTTTAACAGGAGAGCTCTGATAGGGTAGAGCTCTGACCTGTATAACAACAGGGTACTGAGGAAGGATAGAGCATGACTTCTGAGGCTAGGCTATGAAAATCATTGTGGCTTTGGACACATAAGCAACCCTGTGAAGAGGTCCATCTTTGCAGGAATGGAAATCCCCTGCCAACAACCCACACTAACTTGCCAAGTATGTCAATAAGCCACCTTGATATGGAGCTGCCCGCCGTCCTCAGTTAAGATTTTCAAGTCTGTACTTTCAAATTGCCAATCTTTGTCACTAATGAAAGATTCAGATCTACTCATCCATTTATTCATCAAATACCTTTGACTTGTTTCTCAAAAGACATTGCTACATAATTACCTTAAGACTCCCCCAAGAAAGAACTCACAGGCCAGCTCCCACTTGTTGCTAGTGACTGCTGTTTCCATGCCTCTGGGGTTGTTTCCAGAGATAAAGAATCTGAGCCTTCATCCACCAGTAATAGTTGCTGGAGAAGTGGAAGCCGTAGTAAGTAGCTGGTGGACTATATAATAGCCGTCTATGGTCTAGGCACCCCAACTCTTGTTTTTCAAGCCTACATTCTCAGTAGGACTCCATAGCCAGTAAGTACCACTTGGCCTAATCAAAGGCCCCAGAGCGGCAGTCCTGACAAACGGCATAAGGGAAAAAGTGATGCCAGATGCTTTTTGGCCATAAGTCAGTCAATTAATCTGGTTTATTTACTGTCTACCATGTGTCTTTTACTATGAAGGGATTCGAATTGGTTGCTGAGAATGACATGGTTCATGGCTCTTGTAAAAGACCCCACTTCTCAGCTCCAACCTCATACTCTTGTGATTGGATTTTTCTAGCACCAGAGTCAAGGGCAAAAATGTTTAAGTAATAACTGGAATTTGGAGGAAACATGAGATACACTCTACCCTATCAGAGCTCGTTTATATTCTGAGCAGAGTCTAGTAGCCTGTTTACTAAATGCATAAATTTTCAGGTACTTGAAAAATGCCAGGGTCATAAATCTTTTTGAAAAACAAAGCTTATTTATCTTCCTTGAAAATAACGTGCATTTTAAAAATGGAAAATAGAGAAGACTTCAAAGAGGAAAAAAAAATACACAATAAAAAACCATGATCTCACTTCTCAGAGTCAACTACTGTTTTGCTGTTGTGCAAGTTAGAAAACACGTATAATTGGGATAATGTCATACATATAATCTTCTCCTGATTTCTTCAGTTAACAGCATGACAAAAGTATTTACTCTTTGCAAACATAGTTTGAAATTGTTGTCTATTTTAACAGATTCCTGTATCAAAATGTACTAATGTTTCTCTCATATTATTTTCATGGAGGGGAGGAAGGTGCAATTATAAATCTTTCAATAAGCAGAGACACTACCATTTCTGAGTGAGATTATTCATTGGCTCACAGGTTATTCATTGGCTACCAGACCGCTGTACCGATTTTTAGGTAATTTCCACACAAGGTGGAATATTGGCGCTAGATGAAAGGTAGACCTATTTTCTACAAAGTCTCCAAGTTCCATCATATTCTAACCACTTGTTTGCATGTAACTAACGTTTTTCTATATCATGTTGGTTTTTTCTCTTTAATGCTCAGGACCCCAGGTACAGGGGACAGTTAGGTTTAGGGCCTCAGGTTTGGTAGACATAAACTTGCAAGGCTGCCTGAGAGAGAGTAGACTACAATGTTTTCTTTCGTAGAAGAGGCCACTGAGGCACAGAGTTTCCTGACTTGTCTAGGATTACACCGCCAGCCAATGGCAGCACCAGGCTGATGGCCCATGCTTTCAGTATTTCTATAAATGGCAAAAGGAGAATGAACTTTTCTTTAGCAGATATTCACCTCATGCCTAACCTTTGAAATAATTGTTACTATCAATAAGGCTCCATCAGAAAAAAAGAAAGCAAAAAAGGGGGGAGCTCCCGAGCCTGCCTATTTAGAAGAACGTGGGCTTGTCAGGGAGGAAGGATTTAATTCCTGGGTATGGAGGGAAGAACCCCACCTGGACTCTGGTCTGAAAACACGTTATCCTGCTGTGCTTTTGCCTGGCCGTGTGGCTTAAGCAAGGTCCACATAAATAAGTTCACCTCCCTGGACCTCAGCTTTCTCACTTTTCAGTGAGGGAACTACACTAGGTGGTATTTTCATGGTCTGATATTTTAGCTTCTAAGCTTGATCCTTTTAGTCAATCGCAGACTCAAGGAACATTTTGAGTCTCGTGGATGGGAATTCTCATAAAGACTTCACAGATTCTCCCAGTGAAATGAAAATCTTAACCAAATGATCAGCTCAAGAGGTGAATGAATTTAATGAGTATACGCGAAATCCAAAGCCTTTAGGAAATAAATATTTCTATGACCACACAGAGCACATCTTACCCCCCAAACACACTCCGTTTCTCAGTTGCTCAGACCCCAAATCTTCAGAGTGAGCTTTGACCTGCCCAACACACCTTCTCTCGTGCTTTATCCCCAAACTGTCAGAAAATTTGCTTGATTCTTTCTTCTAAACTATCCAGAATCTGACTATCTGACCAATATGTACTATCGCTACCATCCTGGTTAAAGCACCATTATTGCAATAATGGCATCATCTCCCACTGCCCCTCCCCTTGCTTGCGTGCTCCAGCACACTGGGCTCTTTCCTCTTCCTAGGATGTTTTCCCACAGACAGACACTTGGCTAATTTGCTCACTTTCTTCAAACCATTGTTCAAAAGTCACCTCCTCAATGACATCTATCTGGACTACTTAAAATGCTCTCCATTTATTTCTTAAATTTAATTGTACTGATTTTGAGAGAGAGAGGGAAAAACATCAATCGCCCTGAACAGGAATCAAGCCCACCATCTTTGGTGTATAAGATGATACTCCAACCAGCTGAGTCACTCTGGCCAGGGTTGTTGTTTTTTGAAATATCCCTTTCCTGTACTGAATGAAACATATTCATAGTTAGCATGATGACATTTAATTATTTATTATATTTATTTGTTATTATATGCTTCCTATCACCCATGTAAAATCAAGCAGGAGAGGAAACTTTGTCTATATTTTTTTCACTGATGTATCCCAATTGCCTAAAACAGTGTCTGGCCAAAACAGGTGCTAAAGCAATATTTCCTACATTTAGAGATAAATGTAGCAACATTTATCCAATATTTCCTACATTTAGAGATAGGAAATCAATTGCACAATGTATTAATGCAACTTTTCAGAAAGCAGTATCCTAGCTCTTATTAGATAATTAAAGGGAACTATAACCAAAACCAGTTCTGAAACCGTGGTTATGTTTACTCATAACACTGTATAGTTGATCTGGGGATTTTTTTGGAAAATAGTTTCATTAGAAAAATTCATATAAAATTTTAATGTGTCTTATTGGATGGTTTCTCACTCAGGTAGTGGCATGCCTAAAAATCTTCTTTTGAAGACCTCCTAGGAGGAGAAAAGAGAAAGAGAAAACACAAGAAATAGGAGTGCCTTTCTTAGGAAAAAAATCTTAAGCATGAATGATAATGAATCTGGTAGCTAATGTTGCTATGTTAATAATAATAATGCTAATACTCATAATTATTGTATGTGGAACTTTTCATTTGAAAGTCTCCATGTGCTTTATAAACATTAATTAGTGACATTTCACAACACCCCCATTAGAAAGGTAAGTATTATTATATTCATTTTATACCTTTAGATAAAAGAGTTAGTAAAGGTCATGTATCAAGATAAAAATAGAAACTAAAGTAACACTTGGAAATCTCCCTCTCCCGATTCCAGTTCATCTGCCAGTGCCTGCGGGGATATGAGCCCCTTTCTCTCCGAATTAATTCATGGCCTGTGGAATCCATGCTGATGAAATGTTCAGGAGATCGTGGAGAATTCAGTATTCTATGGCGACCTCAGAGGAGTTGCTGGACCTATTGCTTTGTTTTTATTTTAAAAGAACTTTTCAACACAGGTAATATTCTCTTTGCCATTCTTTTCACATCTTTGTCTTTCCTTTGGTGGGTTTCACATGAACTTCATGAGCTGGCCCTGTTCTCTTTATGTCCTCTCCAGCCTCACATGGAGCACTGTGTTCTAGTGCCGGCTATCAAGGCTCTAAATCACTGTGAGAGCCAGGCAAGTCCCCGGCCTCCTGAACCTCAGCTTCTTCTATAAATGAGTACACTGGCTTCAGCATCTCTACAGTCCTGCTAACAATAAAATGACATGTTTCGATGGAGAGAAATCCTTTGAGATGATTTCTCAGGGCAGTGTTTATTATGTGAGAGGCATAATAAGGGAAAAAGTTATTGGAGGAATGCTTCGCCAGCTGAGGAGAAGACTCTGAACATTCTGTTATTAAAAATTGTCTGAGTAGGTTTTGTGTCAGGTTCCATTCACCCCCGAGGCCCTCTCAGTGATGATGGCAAGCTTTGACTTTTGAGTGGACAGGTTGGAGAACGCAAGATCGGTCCCTAGTCCCTATTTCTGGGGCTTTGAGAAGAGGACCTTTTCTTGGGGAAGGCAGCCCTCCTGTGTTTCTACTTCTTTAGGGACCTCTTTGTCTCTCACCAGGATGTCAATTCACATCTTAATCACTTTGTGTGTAATCTCATTAGAGATAATCCCATTTGCCAAAGTGTCAGTATCTTTCCTTGGTACAGAGGAAGGCATTCTTATCTTTTGTTTTGGAAACCCAGTCCAGCTTGAGTTAAAAATAGAGCAGTCCTGGTTGAATTCTTTCTCTGACTTTGGATGTTGGCATTGAAATATATAAGTGGGTTCTTTAAAATCGTCACACTAAATCCCTATCGGTCATGGCATTAAACTGTAAGGGCATCATTTTAAAAAATGGGTGCTGGGGTAGGGTTTTTTTGCAGTTTAAATGAAGCAAACATTTTGTTCACTTACAAAAAATCTAAGATGACTTTCATAAATTAATCTGGTAATCGTGTCCTCTTATGATTACTCCGTTTTTCTTTGTGGGGATAGAAGCACTTACAATAAACAAACAAAAGAACAATCATAACACAGAGAAACACAAACAAAAGACCACCTTTTCCCCTTTTTTAACTGAACACTTGCCTTATAGTGACTCTCATCAGGCAGTCCTGAGATGGTGAAACTCCAGATCATTCAAGCAACCGCGTTTGGTGGTGGAGGGCTTGTTTCAGGGAGGCCCAGGACCAAGTACATGTGAAGCTGCACCATGAGAGCAGGGACTCGCTTTTGCAGGAAGTGCCAATCCATATGGCTCCCTGGCCGTCATAACATACATCGCATTAAACGTGCGAAACAACTCATAGAAACCCCATCTCTCCCTGCAGCTCCTCTTCCCCAACATGCAACACATTCCAATTTTCATATTCTTAAAGTGTGTGTGTGGGGTTGGGGCGGGGGGGAGGCAAAAAGAAGAGATGTTGGTACCACTCACTGACTGGCTAATGAATAATCAGATTTCACAGCGTGAGTGCTGGGGTGGTAATTTGGTTGCACGCCATGCTCCAAACCCATGGAATAGTGCTTCATTAATGTGAAGACCTGTATAATCAAACAATTAGCAGTCTCTCTGCAATGAAAGCAGCTTTTCATCAGCGTACATACTTCGGCGAAAGATGAGTCCCAAATCAGTGGATCTGACAGCAACTAGTCTTACACTAACTCAGCAACAGTAACATGGAGGGTGACCTGGATGCTTTTCTCCCTTTTCTTCAGCTAAGGCTTCGACAGAACGTGTGCTTCCACAGCCCTGAATGGTAGCAAGCATTTGTAGAAAATGGGAGATTAAGAGAATGTCTTCTAATTTTATTTACACAACCTTCTATTTCATATCTGCTGTGTTTTTCCTCACTTTACACTTCTTAGGGTTAAGAAGCTTGGAAATATACTTTAATTTAGGGAGAAAGAAAAGGTTTTTATTTTGCTTCTTTGCATCAGTGACTTGTGTCATCTTCAGTCTAGTAGAGCTGATTAGCCTCTTTGGAGACTTTTTCTCAGTAGCCATGGAGAGAAAGTGCTGGTTTATGGTGGGATCTCTCCTTTGCTTTGTTGACTAATTCACACCAAATGAAGGCACAACCAGGCTATTCGCAGAACCAGGAGGCAGAGACCTCGGGCTCCTGGTGCCTTACGGTTCCCGTCTCTTTCTCCGCCCTAAACAAGTCCTGAATATATTGGGTTGCTTTCAACATATTGCTCAGTAGCAAAGAGGTGAGAAGTACTAACTCAGTACTTGTTTTTAAAGGTAAAAATGTAAATTATCAAAAACTTCAGTAGATTTGCAATAGTTTTGTGACTAGTTTGGCTATTCTATATCAGGGATAGCAAACTTCTTGTGTAAAGGCCAAATGGCAAGTATAGGAAAATCAGTTATTATGTACTTATATAAAAATGATTGGAAAACAAGTCTTAACTCATAAGCTTTAAAGAACAAACTTTGGGCTGAATTTGGCCAGCAAGCTAGTTTGCCAATGCAGGGTCTAAATCACAGGCTTAAAAAATATATTTCTCTGTCACCGAACAAATCAATAGCCTCTGTACATCTAGATTTCCTTTTATACATTATTGTTTTATTGCAGATAATAAAAATTTTGGAAATATTATGTAAAAGAAATGTTTAGCAATATCAACAAAATTGGATAGAATGGCTAGCACTCATTGTGGCGAGAGTCCAAATGAGTAAACCTGGAATACTTTGTTGGTGTGTTTTTATTGACCCAGATTGGTCGTGGAGCAAGACATGCAGGTTACTCGGGTCTTGTGCACATAGAGATGAATTCCAGCTCAAGGGAGGGAGCACAGCACTGACCAGGCCAAGGTTTGGGGTCTGATCTCTGGACAGGTGTGATGGTTTGTTTCACACAAAGAAGGAAATTATCCCATGGCCACAATCTGTATCTGTACTCAAGTCAGCTCTCAAAAAAGCCATTTGGACTATCTAGGAACTTATGGTTGAACCCAGAACAACCGGCACCATGGTCTGAAAAGAGCATGCCTGAAATTTCAGATCAGATTCTAGATTTTAATATTAAAACATTAGTTAACATTAGGATGGAGCAAGGGTTCTCCAGCTCCAACGTGCATTATCTAGTAAAATGTTGGGCTCCGAAGGGTCCTGGCTAATGGCTTAATATGACTATAGATAACCATTTCCAGTGACAGGCCCATTGAATGCTGTTTTCCACTGTGCTCTGTCCCACATTTTTCATTAAAAACTTGCATGAGGACAAAGAAGGTATTCTTATTAAGTCTGTAGATGATGAAAAGTCGGGAGAGCTCATGCATGCAATGGGTGACAGAGGGAATCAACAAAACCTCTACAACTTGCTAACCCCATGAGAAAAATCCAGAAAAATACAACTTAGCTAGAGTAAATGTACAGTTTGTTATTTGACTTAAAGATAACAACAACAATAACTAACTGTAAAGGTGCTGATGGGAAAGGCCTTAGCAAAAGCAAAAATGACAACTTGATTTAAGTTTTTAGTGGTTGCAGTGGGCCCACGGGGTAATTAACATTATGAATCCATTCACAAGATTCAGTGTCTAAGCGAGTTCACTTAGTGTGCCAAATTTCACTGTATCCCACTCAGATCACATTTAGATGGTGTGTAAAAAAAGGAAATAGATAAAATAAAAGTATGTTTGATAAGTAACTACTGCAGTCAGGTATGCCAAATTGACACATATTACTATTCTGAGTGAAGGACTATTGAAGGAATTGTGGCTTTTTTCTCAGATTCCTGGGCTCCGTGTAGATCTCCTGAACTAGAATTCCTGAGGGTCGTGCTGGGAATCTGCCATTCTAAAATTCTCTCTAGATAATTCTGATGAGAAAACAGATTTGGGAAACCAAATCATCAATGCAAGAAAAATCTATCAAACTTGGTAAAATAACTAGTTAACAAGTTAGAGCTAATTCAGAAAGTTTCACTAACTTTTTTATTTTCTTCCATTTGTTTTGGAATTTTAACACTAGACGGTGGCTTGTTTATTCAGGGACAAAGACGTTAGAATTTAGAATTCTTTCTTTACGCGGGCCATTTAACTTTGCTTATTTATTGATGGCCTCAGACTATACCCCTAATGCTAGTTACTTCCAATTATTCAGTCCTAGATTTGGACAATCAGTGTACACCTACCACTTTCTCCTGGGAGAACAGTTCACAGTTATTTCTCCCACAGATAGAGGAAGGAAAGTGCACATAGAGAGACACAGTCCTAAAGGGCCTTGCCATTCTTTATTGCTATGAATATGCACCACCATATTCCATATATCTAAACTATCAAATCGACTTCTCTTATGGAAATTTCCCTTTTTAACAGTTGTTCAAGCTCAATATGTAAGACTTCTTTTGTTTACTTGCTCCTCATATCTTGATATTTATAATTTTTTATGATTTTTACCTCCAAAATGTATTTTTAATCCATTATTAACACCTCTGTTCTCATTGTTTTTACCATGGGGAAAATAGCGCAGACTGTTTTGCTAGCCTTCCACTCCCTAATTCTCCACCTTCCCTTGTCTGATTCATCTTCTGAAGGCCTGGCTCTGGTCCTGTTGCTGCACCGAAAACCTGCAGGATGGAGTCAGAGCACCTAGGCTGCCACGAACGATGCCCAAGGCTATGTTCCAAACCTTTTATTTATTAATGAACAAAATAATTTAGTGAGCATCTACTTTTTGTTGGGCACTGAGAAAATGAAGCTGAACGAACAATTTTTACATCTCACTACACTGATCTTAAGTTTTTGCTCGAATTCCTTTGCCAATGTTGTGTTCTCTCTTACCTTCCAGCCTTTGAATGTCAATCCAACAACAGAACAACCAACAACCAGATGACCAGCCGGTAGCTATGACGTGCACTGACCCATACCTTGCTGTTGACACCCTGACAGTCCCAATCCCATTCATCTGCACCCTGAACCCTGACAGCAGGGAGGTGGGGAGCCCCATTTCTCATGGAATCAGCCATTGATCAGCTTACTGTCCATGCCCTGACAGCCCAGAATCCCGTTCACCCATACCCCTGTGAAGTGATTTGTATTGGATCTATTACCAAAGCTACCTTTGGAAATAGCATATCATAGATAATATTGAAAATATATATAAACATGTAATTCTTTGTCCAAAAAATGAGCACATTCATAAATTAAATAAAGAAATTTTGGATATACTTGATGGAAATTTTCACACCTATTTGAGTAATGACATGGTCATTGAGTTGCTTTCTCTTGAGTTTGAAGAGCATGTGATGTTAAAGTTAAAGTTGTAAATACTTACACCGGGCCATTAGTCTATATAATAAAAGCCTAAGCGACCATCATGGCAGAACAACCAGAATGACTGTTTGCTATGATGCGTACTGACCACCAGGAGGCAGACACTCAATGCAGGAGCTGCCCCCTGGTGGTCAGTGTGCTCCCACAGGGGGAGCACCACTCAGCCATTAGCCGGGCTCATGGCTGGTGAGCGCAGCAGCAGTGGAGGGAGCCTCTATGCCTCCCTGGCAGTGCTAAGGGGCAGTGAGCTGAGCAGTAAGGGGCAGCAAGCAGGTGGGTAGTAAGGAGTGAGGGGTCCTGGACTGGGAGAGGGCACAGGCTGGGCTGAGGGAGCCCCCCCCCCAGTGCATGATTTCATACACCAGGCCTCTAGTTATAATAATCATAATCATAATAATCTGAATTTTAAAATGGGCAAAGGACCTGAATAGATATTTTCCAAATAAGATATACAAATGACCAACAGGTACATGAAAAGATGCTCAACATCACTAATCATCAGGAAAATGCAAATCAAAATCACAAATGGGACATCACATCACACCTGCTAAAATGGTTACTTTAAAAAAAGTAAGTAAGCCGAAACCGGTTTGGCTCAGTGGATAGAGCGTTGGCCTGCGGACTGAAAGGTCCCAGGTTCGATTCCGGTCAAGGGCATGTACCTGGGTTGCGGGCACATCCCCAGTGGGAGATGTGCAGGAGGCAGCTGGTCGATGTCTCTCTCTCATCGATGTTTCTAACTTTCTATCTCTCTCCCTTCCTCTCTGTAAAAAATCAATAAAAATATATTTAAAAAAAAAAGGTAAGTAATAACAAGTGTTGCCAAGGATGTGAAGAAAAGGGAACCCCAGCCCTAGCTGGTTTGGCTCAGTGGATAGAGCATTGGCCTGTGGACAGAAGGGTCCCAGGTTCGATTTTGGTCAAGGGCACATGCTCGGGTTGTAGGCTCGATCTCCAGTAGGGGGTGTGCAGAAGGCAGCTAATCAATGATTCCCTTTCATCATTGATGTTTCTATCTCTCTCTCCCTTTCTATCTGAAATCAATAAAAATATATTTTAAAAAAAGAAAGAAAAGGGAGCTCCAATGCACTGCTGGTAAGAATATAAATTGGAGTAGCCACTATGTGAAACAATATGGAGATTCCTCAGAAACAATATGCAGTATGATTCAGAAATCCAACTTCTGAGTATATAACCAAAGGAAATGAAATCACTATCTTGAAGAGATATCTTCACTCCCATCTTCATTGCAATGTTATTCACAATAACCAAGACAAGGAAGTGATTTAGGTGTCCATCAACTGATGAGTGGATAAAGAAAATGTAATATATATTTGAATATATACAGGAATATTATTCAGCCATTAAAAGAAGGAAATTCTGCCACTACACCAGCATGGATAAAGATTGTGGGCATTATACAAAGTGAAATAAGACAGACAAAGAAAGACAAATAATGTATAATTTCACTCATCTATGGAATCCTAAATAACTGGACTTACAGAAATTGAGAGTAGATTGGTGGTTGCCAGGGCTGGGGGAGAGGTCGAAATGGGTGAAAGTAGTCAAAGGGTACACACTTACAATTATAAGATGAATCATTTCTGTCATCTAATGTACAGTGTAAGGTCTATAGTTAACAATGCTGTATTGTACACTTTAAAGTTGCTAAGACAGTAGATCTTAAAAGTTCTCAACACACACACACACACACAAATTAACTATGTAAGGTAATGGATATGTTAACTAACTTCTATTGTGGTAGTCATTTCAGAGTACATGCATATATTAGATCATCATGTTGTACACAAACTTACACAATGTTATATGTCACGTCTCAATAAAGCTGGGAAAGAAGAATATAAAAATGACTTGCTTGATATCAAAATGTAAAAAATAAAATAAAGAATTTTTCAACTTGTTTAAAGAAGAAGCTTTTGCTTTATGACATATGGCAACCATTGGGAAGAAGAAATAAAATAAAACAATAAGCCCTTAATTATTTAAATAAATATGCCAGAGTTCTCACTAAGAAAGATCAGCATGCTTGCTAAGGCCACATCATAATCTAAGTGTCACTCTCCTTCCTTTCTGCTTCCCAGAACATGGCTATCATCCGATGTTGCCAGTGGTCACTTTTTAAAAATATGTTTTCATTGATTTTAGAGAGAGAGGACGGGAGAGGGATAGAGAGATAGAAATATTGATGAGAGAGAAACATCAGTAATTGGCTGCCTCCTGCATGCCCCCTATTGAGGATCGAGTCTGAAACCCAGGCATGTGCCCTGACCAGCGACCTCTTGGTTCATGAGTCAACCCTCAACCAATAAGCCACACTGGCCAGGCACCAGTGGTCACTTTCTAGAAGGTATGATCCCCCTCAGTAGATTTCTGCTTCCTGCACACCAAGGTCAGCAGAAGGTGAATTGGGAGAGTTTGCATTCCATTTAGTGGCTGAGCTCCTTCATTTTTTACCCACCACAGGCACTGTTTGAATGCATCAGACTTTTCAACAGTTCAAGGATATAGAAGGAGACACATTAGAATAAGGCAATCGATTTAAAACATACACTGACATTCCTGTTCTTAAAGGTCCTTTGGACACCTTCCTCCTCAGGCTCCAGGCTCCTGCCCTATTATAAGCCCCCCCTTTCTGTTTTTCCCATCTCCATATTCCTGACCATACCTCATCCAAAACAGTTGTTGGGTTTTTTGTTTGTTTGTTTGTTTCTTGTCCTCTTCAGTTTTTTAAAAAATCATTGTTGTTCAAATTTATCACATATGTCCTTCTTTCCCCCCCCATAGCTCCCCTCCACCTGGTTGCCACCCCATCCCAGGCCCTCATCACCCCACTATCCGCATCCATAGGTACTGCGTACATGCATATAAGATCTTTGTCTCATCACTTCCCACACCCGCCACACCCCCTTCCCCCTGAGAATTGTCAGTCCGCTCCATTTCCATGCCCCTGATTCTATTACATTCACCAGTTTATTCTGTTCATCAGATTTTTTCTTCATTTGATTTTTAGATTCACTTGTTGATAGATATGTATTTGTTGTCACTTTGTTGTTCATAACTTTTTATCTTTACCTTTTTCTTCTTCCTCTTCTTAAAGAATACCCTACAACATTTCATATAATACTGGATTGGTGGTGATGAATTCCTTTAGCTTTTTCTTGTCTGTAAAGCTCTTCAAATGCTTTAATCCTTGGCATCTTAATTATGATGTGTATTGGTATGGGCCTCTTTGGGTTCCTCTTGTTTGGGACTCTGTGCTTCCTGGACTTGTAAGTCTATTTCTTTCATCAGGTAGGGGAAGTTTTCTGTCATGATTTCTTCAAATAGATTTTCACTATCTTGCTCTCTCTCTTCTTTTGGCACCCCCATAATTCGGATGTTGGTACCCTTGAAGTTGTCCCAGAGGCTCCTTACACTATCTTCATATTTTCGGATTCTTTTTTCCTTTTGCTCTTCCGGTTGGGTGTTTTTTGCTTCCTCGTATTTCAAATCTTTGACTTGATTATTGGGATGTTCTACTCTACTGTTGAATATCTGTATATTATACTTTATTTCAGTCAGTGTATGCTTAATTTCTGACTGGTCCTTTCCCATTATTTAGCATTCTCACTAAGGTCCTTGAAGGTCTCACTAAGTTCCTCAGAGGTTTCTAGAAGATTCTTGAGTAACCTTATAACTGTGGTTTTGAACTCTATATCCAGTAGATTGCTTTCTTCCATTTCTTTCATTTGTGTCACATTTCTTTGTCTCCACATTTTGGCTGCTTCCCTATGTTTGTTTCTATGTATTGGGTAGCTGCTAAGTCTCCTTGAATTGATAGTGGCCTTGTATAGTAAGTGTCCTATAGTGTCCAGTGGCTCAGCCTCCCCAGTCACCTGAGGTGGACACTCTTGGTGTACCTCTTTGTGGGATGTGTGCACAGTCTTGTAGTTGAGCCTTGATTGCTGTTGGTATCACTGGGAGGAATTGACCTCCAGGCCAATTGGCTGTGGGGACCAGCTGCAACTACAATGGGAGAACTGCTGTTCAGGAGACACCCTTATGGAGCAGGACTTGCTTCAGTGGGGCTTTGGTGCTCACTGAGTCTGCCCCTTGAGTGTGTTGCTTATGGATCTGAAGAGCTGCAATCTGGTATGGTCTCACACTGACCACTGGGTACACTGGTTCTTGGATCTCCAATGAGGTGCAAAGTCAGCCACTTTCTGGAGACACCCAGCAGGAGCTACAGAGAGATCTGAAGATTCTTCCTCTTTGCATGGGGTTTGGAAGTGCCCAGATGAGGCCCAGCTGTGAAGCAAGGCAGGCTGCTGCGGTGCTGGCCTTTGCCTTCTTTCGATAGCTTTGGGGCTCCCTGGCCCAGCTGCAGTTAGACAGGTTTTAGGCTGAGAAAGGACCGGCCATTCATATGCAAAAGCCTCTGCACATACCTTGGGTGGGGTTGTAAATTGGATGGGGCGGGGTCTCAGGGAATCTCCAGGGCGAAGCAAACAGCAATGGCTGCCAGTCAGCCCTGAACCGGGGAGGTCCCAGCTCAGGAACAATGACCATTGCAATCACCTCCATCTGGAAGAAAGCCGCCCCCATGTTCCTGCCCTGATGCCAGACAGTCCAATTTCTCCCCATATGTTTCTGGGTCCCCCAAAGTCTTGCCCAGCACTGGAGCTCAGAGCAAGCAGAAGCCTGTATCTCCCTCCTGATTAATCTGCACATACCTTGGGTGGGATTGTAAATTGGATGGGGCGGGGTCTCAGGGAATCTCCAGGGCGAAGCAAACAGCAATGGCTGCCAGTCAGCCCTGATCCGGGGAGGTCCCAGCTCAGGAACAATGACCATTGCAATCGCCTCCATCTGGAAGAAAGCCGCCCCCATGTTCCTGCCCTGATGCCAGACAGTCCAATTTCTCCCCATATGTTTCTGGGTCCCCCAAAGTCTTGCCCAGCACTGGAGCTCAGAGCAAGCAGAAGCCTGTATCTCCCTCCTGATTAAAAGAGCAGCACCCCCACATGCCAGCCCATTCCATGCCTCTGTACCTCTGCACCTCCGCACCTCCTACCAGTCTCAATGCGCTTTATTCTTTACCTCTCTAGTTGTACTTCCACTCAGCCAGCTTTCCTGCGGTTCTGGATGATAGTTGTTCTGTATTTTAGTTATAATTTTGGTATGGTTGTGGGAGGCAGCAAGTGCAGGTGTTTACCTAGGCCACCATCTTGGTTGAACCTCAGTTGTTGGTTTCGTTTCATCTCCTTACATGCTCTGCTTTTTCCTTCCCT
>NW_006286140.1:4552027-4553393 GCF_000327345.1 Myotis davidii
AAAGACAGTTTCCTTGCTCAAAAGTATCTTTGTCAGTCAGTCAGCAACACTTTCCTTCCCAATTACAAGGAAATAGAAGACAGGACTGGGACTCTGAAAAATCCTAAATCATGATAGGACTTGGGGCTGGTCCTTGTGACTCGATGGTGTTCAAAGCCAAGCATCATAGCATCATAGTTGGTTGTCCAATCAATTTAGCTCTTTAAATTGGAATAAAATAAAATAGAAAATATCAGCATATCTCATCTTTAGAAAGGGTAAGTATTGTTTTGTGAAACTTTCCATTTTTTGCTTCTGTGTGTGTGTCTTGGGTTATAATGTAAAAACTGTTTCTTAAGCTTTTAAAGATGCTTTTCTGACCTTGATGAGCCTCAGTTTCCTTATCTTTCAGCTAATGAGTAGAAGGGAAGGTGAACAGAAATAGGGAAACATTCTTGCCATCTCCCCTGGGGAGCTTTCTTACTTGGCTCAGACTGAGACCCAGATTTTTGACACAGTTATGTTGCTAATCGTTCCTAGTTTCTAGTTTGAAGGTGCAAACAATGCAGCTTTTAAAAAGTTATCAAATAATGTTTAAACTTCTTGCAGAACTGTAAACATTTTTTTTTCTGTGCAAGGACAAAGGGGAAAGCAGGACCCATTGTATATGGAGGAGGTGGGTATTGGCATAGACACGTGACCAGGACTCCTGGAAATGTACAAATCTTCCTAAAATAAAGGCTTGTTTATTTTTCTTAAGAGCTGCCTATATTAGTGGCAGCAAAGAAGGGAAATTTATTGTTTGCTGACACACCCATGAAATGTAAAAGCCAATTAATTGTTCTGCTGTATTTTTCTCTCCATCAGCGCTTCTCTTCTGCTCTCCACTCCCATCTTCAGCTCCAGCCTGGGAGACGGGGTAAATGAAGCCAGAGGTTCCATGGTACTTACTGATTAAACCCAGGCAGTGACAGGCAGTATTCCCAAATTGGTACCTTTCTCCTTCCCGGGTTCTTCCCCTGTAGTAGACTATACCCCGCTACCAGAGGGCCTAGCCATGGACAGTGACGGGCCTGTTCTTTAAGCTGTGCGCCTGAGAAGCACCCCAGAGGTGCTGCGAGAGCAGCCACCGGGAGCAATGAGCATAGAATATGCTGGGTTTCCTTCATCCCCAGCAGGTCCCTCTCCTGGAATTCACCCGGCACCTTAGGGAGAAGCAGAGATATTTTCCGTCTTCCTCTAGCAATCCCAGCCACTTCACAGCAAGGCTGCTTCTCTGCAGAAATCAGAAAGGGAAGAGTGAGGGCCGCAGTCTACACTGCATGCCCATGGCAGGCCTGGCAGGTCTCCTCCAGATCTCCTCACAGTGCCCCTCCCTCCCCTTCAC
>NW_006286140.1:4553408-4558737 GCF_000327345.1 Myotis davidii
GCCAGCAATGAGAAAGGGAAAATGGAGCCCTAGTTAAACAAACCTCAATTTCTGTGTGTCACAGGATGTGCCCCAGGGCTGAAAAAGAAACAGATTCTAATACTGGGACACCCTCCTCTCAGTAGGAGGGACATTTTGTGGCTCAGAGCAATGATTGGTTAAAAAGCTATCTTAAACAGGAAGCAGAGTAAAGGTGGAACAGCAAGGCCTACTAGTTGTTTTGGGAAACCACCACAGAAGATTCGATCCTTCAAATTAGCAAAGGTTCCGAAATCTCATTAGAGAGTGTCACTGTATCGGAGGAGCCCTGGACAACAGCGTGTCCAGCTGCCTTTGTGGGCATTTCCAGCAGACCCACCAGCCATGCCTCGGATGGGCACTGATCCAGCGTCAAATCAATGCTGGCAGCAGGCAGACCTGCAAACACATGGATCACAAGAGAAAAAGAGAAGGAGACACAAACTCCCCTTTTGAGATTAGCACAAAGTCAAGCTTGACTTATTTCTAGAAGCAACTGTAAAGGGTAATAATCTATAAACTTATTTTTTATAGTGTCTTAAAAATATAGTTCTTCTAAAAATCATTGAGAGAAAATTTAAAGATTCAGACGTCTTTAAAATTATTTCATATTTATCTGGCAAGCCTAAAACACACCACACCTCTCTAAACTGCAGAATTGATACCCGGTGAATATAACACTATGATATATGAGTATAAGAAAACCAAAATAGGTTTAGGTAACAGTATGCCACTGGAGGCATTTGCATTATTATTCATTTATAAGTGATAAGTATTGAAACCAAGACTAACGTTAAAGCTAGTCTTTTATCATAAAACCCACCATTTTCTTTCTCCCCTCAAAACTAACAGGTTTTCTTTTGTATTTTAGAACTAAGAGAAATTTTCTTACTTTTTCTTCTACAAAAAACTTAGATTTAACAAATCATGGCCGGGAGCTAACCCATATTTGAGTCTAGAAAATGCACTTGGCATTATCCTTCTCTGTTCACATATATTTGAAGTAAATTACATCAAATTGTATTTGAAATACCAAACTGGCATTAATGGAAGCTCTTTTTGTGCTCCAGGCACCATTTTAAAATAGATGAGCATAAAAATGCAGTCTGCATCATTAAGTTTATATGAAACTAGTGAGAATAAAAATCACCATGTTAGTTCTAATAAGATGTGTTTTTCATTCCAGTTTAATAACCCAAGACTATATTCATCTTCCTGTATAATAAATACACCGAGAGGAATGTATTCTTTTGTGGGCTTAACATGTTGAGGTTCTTTTTTTTTTCCCCCTCCAAGAAGATAGAGTTTTCTGGGAAGCTGGGTAAAGAAAATTCTTTAATATGGCAGTGCAGCGTATTATTATCATAAATAATTAATGTGCACAGCAGAAGAAAGCCGAGCTTCATTAATAATTCTTATTTTTAGTTGGCATAAGCTAGAGGTGCTGTATCTTCTTTCATCCTATCTATGTCAATTTCCTTGATTTTAATTTAATAGATGTTAAAATTTTTAAAGGTATAGGACATTATGCAGTGGATCTCCGTTTTTGACCAAGTAACAACCTACTGTTAATTCTTACCTGACAAGATATTTTTAGAAACAGGCCAAAGGAAGGCGTGAAGAAAAAAAAAAGAAGTTGTGATGAGGCAAGGTAGAGTGGGCATCAATGTCAGCGCCTTTCATCTCCCATTTCCCTCCGGGACCAGTTAAGATGCTCCTTTGATTAGAACCTCAGGAAATATTAAGAAGCTCTGCCATGAATTTCAGCTCATCAGACTCTCCTGCTTATTTTTCAAATTCAGGGCTGATCCTCCTGCTGTATCCTGAGAACACAGGTTCTGCCTGACACGACCTTGCATTTGTGATCAACTAAATCACTTGTCAAAACCTCCAAATCTTTGATAACAGGCATTTGTAATTTATTAATTCAGCATCGGAGCAGGAAAGCAGCTGAGAGTTTCTGATGGGGAAAATGGAGGAAAAAAAAGAGCCTGCTACGGAGGGCAACAGGGTTGCACTTTACAAGGAGGAACACGGAGCATACACGACATTGCACCTTAGGCTTGATATGCAGCCTTAAGAACTGTGTGAGAACCAGCAGCTATTTCATAGGGGTGTTGGTGGAATACAGCCAGGAAAAAGGGGTGATTGCAACAAACTGCGGAGAGAAAAATAATTCTAACATGAAACAACCCAAATCCTGGACCTATGCATTTTTGTAGCCCTCCTTGCTCAATACCAGGGCTGAGATTCTTATTCGAAACCACTGAGCTCTCTACCCAGCTGGCCCTCCCCTCACAGGTATCAGGCAGCTTTCTGTACAGTTCAGCTAAGGTGAGGATAGAAACCCAAGTAGGGCCTGCGATAGGTAGGATAGGAGATACTCCTGCACCCAGTCTCTTGTGTCAGGACAATTCAAGTGCTCAGTTCAATAGCAGGTGCCTAGGTGTGGATTGTCAGTCCTCGAAGTCAATGCCATTGCCGGACGAGCATAGCAATCCACATGCTCCCTTCAGATCCCCAAGTCACACCTGGCGCTTGGCTTTCTCCTGAGAGCTGTACCATAAGATGCAAAAAGAACCCAGGGCTAAGCAAAGGCCTCTATCTGCTTCTGGAGTGGATTTCGCATTTGCTAATTAATGGCAAGGCTTGAGATCAGATCCTGGGTGGACCTTCACCAAGTTCATTGTTACTGGCTGAGAGGACTGAGTAATTAGAAAAGCACCTCACAGTTACTGAACACTTAATATGTGCCAGGCATCATGGCATCTCTCTAGTCTTCACAGTAAATCGTCAATGGGCAAGTTAAAATTATTTTAAAAAACAAATCGCTTTATCTGTAAAATGGGCAGAAATTTAGTTTATTGAGGATTAAGTAATGTTCTATGGTTGGTCACAGGTCAGGAAGGGTCATCAACCTCAGAGTAGAAGCCAGGTCTATTTGGAGATTATCTAGCCATATCTTTGTATCTTTCTCTACATATCATATACACATATAGTGTATATCTGTGTTATATAAAAATGCATTTGTGTTTGCATTACTGACCTTTCATTTCTATTAGTTAATTATTAGCTGAATGTTAGGTGTGCTAATTTGTCCACTTCTCTCATCATGCAGCATTGGTCTGGACCACATTTCTTTGCCATGACTTGTACTCTCAGAGAATGCAAGCTTATCGTAATAGCAGTAGGGGGCGAGTGTTTAAAGAAAAGTTAATCTGATGCCAAGAATACATATCATCCCATGAATTTCAAATATCTCATCAGCACCGCCTCCTACCCCTTCCCCTGCCCTGCATCAGTGTGGCAGTTTACCCCCAAGTGAGGGACCGTCTTACATCTAGAATCCAGGTCCGTGGGGCCCTGACTACCCTGCAGCGGGAAGTTGAGTTCAGGCTGATAGCACACAGCCTGTTGTTTCAGGACCAGCTTCTGCTGTTGGGTGACATGCTAGCTGTTTGGAATGTAATGGACTCGTTTAGACCCCGCGGACTCTGAGCTTTGCCAGTGGCCTTCTTGTCTTTGCAGACGTTCCTGTGAGCGCAGATCCTGGAGATGCTCTGACCTCTTTCCACCCCACCCTGTTCACTTTGCCTTTATCACTGTCACTGCCTGCCTACTCCCGCATGGGCCTTCTGTTCGGAGTTTAATTTCTGTCAACCTAGATTCCTGAGTGAGGCTGCAGGGCCAGTAAGAGCCTCTGTCTTGCTCAGTGCTTGGAGCATTGCTGGCCTTCAATAAAAATAGGTTTGTATGAATGAATCAGTGACTGAGTGAAGATTGTACTCTCGAAAATGTCCAGTCCCCTTGGGCTAACTGGGCTCCTGCTCCTGTCCTACCTCACTAACCTGGGGTGACTACTGCCTAGATGCTCGGGTGGTGCCAAGGACAAACAAATGGGGATCTCCATGGTTTTGGCTTGTCCTGGCTACTTGGGTCCTCCCCATCAGAAACATCCACCCCCTTGGACAATGCCTGTGGTCAGAGCACCTGTTTTACACACTCGGCTGCACAGGTGCCCCTTGAAAGCCATGCAGCGTGAATTGTTAAGGGCACACACACTCTGAGATTAGAGTTTCTCTTTATATCTCCCCATCTCTCTTGTTCAGCGACACAGTGAGGTTACATTACTCTCCCTGGTTAATATCTTAGAATTTCCATGGCAAAGATTCCAGTGAGACAAACACACCTGTGTTTTAATTGTGTGTTTGCTTCAAGAACAGCAAGGAAGAAAAGTTTTTGTTTAACACTCCCAGGGTCAATAATTGGCAAAGGAGAAAAATGATATAAGAGGGGAAAGTTGCCGGCCGTGGAGTCTCGGTATCCACACTGAAAAACAAACAAGAATTGTAGCTGGGTTCCGCCCTTCCCCTGCTTTCTCTGGCCCAACCATGATCTTTGCATTGCAGAGTATTTAATTACTCACAGTAAACTTGCGGTTGGAAATCAAAGGGTTGATATGGGCAAGAGTATTTGTACCACATGTGAAAATTCTGACCTCAGACACACTGGAGTCATGAAAAAAAGTGTATTGCTGAATACCAAAGTCAAAACAGGGCAAAGAAATGCTAGAGAAGGCTATTATGAAGGGGAAGTCTTGTTTAACTTAGTAAAATTTTGTCTGGCTTGGCTGAAGAATGGCATAGGTTATTCAATAAAGCATTTATTTAATAGAGAGCTTTTGTCTAGTGATTAAGAAGGTGAACTGAAGACCTAAATTACCAGAGTTCAAATTTTTACTATGTCTTCTACTAGCTGTGTGATCCTGGACAATTTATTTAACTTCTCTGTGATTTCATTGTTTTACTTCTAAAATGGAGATACTCTTAGGAATGTGGTGAGGATTTTAAAAAAATATATATTTTTAAAAAATGTAAAAGAGCACATGACATTTAGCAATAACTATCCTATCTAATAAAAGATTAACATGGTAATTATCGTACGTCTGCTACCCTTCCCATTGGCTAATGAGGGCAATATGCAATTAACTGCCAGCCAAGATGGCGGCCCGCAGCCAGGCAGCTTGAAACTAACATGAGGCTTCCTTGCTTCAGTGACGGAGGAAACCAATGTTTCCCGCCTGCCTTGCAGGCCTCTAAGCCTGCAGTTTCAAAAATTTTAACAAATATAGAAGCTAAATAAAACCCTAGAAACCAGCTTTCAGCGAGCCAGGATCTCAGAGCTGGAGTTGATACAGAATTTCGATTATAGAACCGAAACAAACCAGATACCTGCTTTCAGGAGCGGAGGCCTAAGAGCTGGAGCCTCAGAGCTAAAGCTGGCCCAGAATAAAAAAAAAAAAAAAAAAAAA
>NW_006286140.1:4559316-4584712 GCF_000327345.1 Myotis davidii
TTGAGTGTGACAGTGGGTGTGGCCCCAACCCCCCAATTGGCCCTACCCTGAGCGTGACTGAGGGTGGCATCACAACCTCCTAATCCGCCCTGCTCTGTGCATGACAGGGGGCGTTGCCCCAACTCCCCAATCGTCCCTGCTCTGAGCCCGACCAGAGGCTGCACCTAGGGATTGGGCCTGCCCTCTTCCACCTGGGAGCAGGCCTAAGCCAGCAGGTCGTTATCTCCTGAGAGGTCTCAGACTGCGAAAGGGCACAGGCTGGGCTGAGGGCCCCCCCTCTGCCCCAGTGCACAAATTTTTGTGCACCGAGACTCTACTAATAATAATAAATACCTTAGCCGAAACCGGTTTGGCTCAGTGGATAGAGCGTTGGCCTGTGGACTGAAAGGTCCCAGGTTCGATTCTGGTCAAGGGCATGTACCTGGGTTGCAGGCACATCCCCAGTAAGAGATGTGCAGGAGGCAGCTGATCAGTGTTTCCCTCTCATCGATGTTTCTAACTATCTCTCTCCCTTCCTCTCTGTAAAAAATCAATAAAATATATTAAAAAATAAATAAATACCTTAATAATTATTAGATATCAGTATTATTATTTTGATCATGCACTTTAAGGAATTAAATATGACAAAATTTTCATTTAGCATCGTTTAATCATTCTTGGGTAATGAATGCAGAGGCTTGCAATACTTTGGTGCCATCACTATAATTGGGTTAAGCAGGGAGTTGACATCCATTTAAGCTGGACTTCACTGTGTAGTGATTATCAGGACTATTGTAAGCCCCTACCTCACCCAGTGCTCATCCAACTTGCACAGGTAACTCTGTACAATGTTAACATGGGGGAATTATGTGATCTGAAGGCCGTTTCCATGGAGTGGTGGTGACTTAGTTATATGTATGTACTCAGCACAGACCACAATATGTTTGGCAGTCCCATGAGCTTTATCTTCGCACTGGAAAAGAAGCAATAAAGAATTTCTTTCTTTAAAAAAAAATTATTTATTTATTTATTTTTAAATTTATCTTTATTGTTGAAAGTATTGCAAATGTCCCCTTTTATTTCCCCATTGACCCCCTCTATCCCATTCCCACCCCCTTCCCATGTCTTCACCACACTATTGCACTATTGCCTGTGTCCATGGGTTATACATATATGCATGTAAATTCTTTGGTTAATCTCCCTGGCCTCCCTTCCTTCTGAGATTAGAATAAAGAATTGCTTACTCTCCAACTTCCTCTTTTCTAGATAACACTTAGATCCATGCCTCTAGGGTCCATCTGCCATGACCATACCCCATCACATCAGTCTATAGGGCTGTTCTCTCAAACAGGTCATCATTTCAAGTGTTCACTGACTAAAATTTCACTTTGTGATAATATCTAAAGAGGCCCCTTAATTCTAGTATGAATCACACACTGAAGTCCTACAATAAGAAGAGTTTTATTCTCTTCAAAGTGTGTCACCTTCTGACATTTCTTGACTCAGGGCAGCCATCCTGATTGCCACCTGACTTGTTGGCTATAGCTCATGGTTGCCTGTCATCATTGTAAGCATCAACTATCATTTTGCTGGCAAACTCACAAGTGTCATTTGGTAGATAATTTTGGTCAATAAAATGTCAGAAAGACAAGATTTACTATATCTTTTAAGCTAGTCAGACTAGAAAATAGTTTACCAAAGAAAAAAGAAAGATGAAAGTAGAAAAGGGGCAACATGTCATTTTTAAGGTGACTTGGGCCTGTTTATTATTCCCTTTGTGTCCATTTCAGGATATAAAGAAATAGTGTAAGCACCATGCCCCCATTTTTCAAAAAGTACCTTGCTCCAAAAAGATACAGCTAAAATGGGGTTTTAGCAATAGCTGGGCCATGAAGCGTTTCATTTGTGATTAAAACGTATCACACTTGAGAAGTGATTGAACAACTGGTTGGAAGTCACAAAAATATTAACTATAATGAGCTCATTTAAGTAGAAACAGACGGGCTACCCCGCTGGTCGTCAAAAGTTTTCAAAGATGCTTTCTCTTGAGTAAGCAGGGCCCCGCAGACTGTGTCCATCTGTCTTCACGAGAGAGCATTTTAGCGGAGGAAGTGCTCCCGTGAAAACACCATTTGGAATTATTGATCTCTTGATCACTTGTAGATCTCAGTGGGAAATCGGAACAGCAATGGGCTCAGACGGGAATCAGCAGTGCCAAGAACATTTTTTAAAATTTTGGCTTCATAGGTGGCTGGAATGAAAATAAAATCGTATTTATTAAAGAAGGAACATCTTTCACTCTTCTCTTTGAATCACATAATGGTATTTTAAAATCTTCCTAGGTCTTCTCTTATGATAGTGAAAAAACATAAAAGTACATTGTCCTCCTTATAGCTGTCCCTCTGTTCCCAGTTCTCAAACTCCTGGCCTCAATTTCTCAGGTTTCACACTCTGAAACTAAACAATGAGTGGGACTCTAAGATATAAATTCTATGATCTTGCTTAAATGTTTGTCACTGGTGAATTAGAGAAAGAGCATTATGTTGCTACTATTTCCTTACACCTAGATATCAAACTTATCTCTTCCTCATTTTACGTAGAAGAAATTAAGGCCCTGAGAAGTAAAATGAGCTCTTGTACATTATGCTCATATTTTTTTCTTTAGGAAAAAAATGTGTCTTAATTTAATAATAGAGAAGTCTCCCTTTGAAAAATAAATAAAATATAAAGACATTGGCTTTAAGACTGTTGAAAAGCAATCCTAGAGTGCTATCTTTCAGGGTCCTCTTTGTGATTATATGCAGGTCTCTCGTATGTAGAAGCACTTTTAGATATTTGTTGAATGATTAAGCCAATGAAAGGATGGGTTCCATATCAATATTACAAATAACAAATTCACGGATAATGGAGGCATGGCATACTAGTAGAAAGGGATGCATGGAAATATCTGAAATAATGTTAAATTTCAGAAGGAAAAGACACAATGGTGTTATGTCCAATTATAACTATGTGCAAATGCATGTAGGACTGTGACTGAAGCACAGAAGAGAATGTGACGTTTGATTTAAGGTTTTCTGAAACAAATGTTACTGACGTTCATGTTAAAGTAAGTTTGGCGTCAGGATTAAGTATGTTCTTTCTTGGCTTAACTGTAATGACCAATGCTTTCCTTCAGATCTTCCCTTTTCATATTGCTTCAGAGGTACATCTTCAGGGAAGACAAACTAACTGGGATAAACAAAGCTCCATGTTGCTTTTGAGGAGCATAGCAGAAATTCGTGCACAGCACGCAGGCTTACATGTCCTTATATCCATCTCCACCACAAAGACACACACACAGCGCTGGCTTCCTAGCTGAGTCTCCGCCCTGGGAGACTCCCAGGGTGCTTCCGACTATGAGACACAGCACACATTATTTCCCCTGGGTCAGTCAGAGCTGGAAGGAAGTAGCAAATGAATACAGTGCCATCTGCGGTAAACATAACTGACACCCCTATCAGCCCAGGTCACTTCCTGGGTGCCGCCGCCCAGGGCCATGTGCTGCTTTCTTCTTATCCCAGGTTCTGTTTACCTCACCTGTTCAAAGACACTTTCATCGCATTTCTCCTCCCAATACAGATGCTAATCTAGGACAAAAAATAAAGCGAGCCTTACCTACCATGAGCCACAGCTAAGGAAGCTTGTTAAACAAAGCAGAGGCGCTTTGAAAAAAATTAGTAATTGGTAGAGAGGCAAGAAATGTTCAGTTTCTGGTGTGTGTGTGTGTGTGTGTGCCTCTGTGTATGTGTGTGTGTCTGTGTATCTCTCTGTGTGTGGGTGTGTGTGTCTCTGTGTGTGTATCTGTGTGTGTCTCTGTGTGTCTCTGTGTGTCTGTGTGTGTCTCTGTGTGTCTCTCTGTGTGTGTCTCTGTGTGTGTATGTGTGTGTGTCTGTGTGTGTCTCTCTGTGTGTGTCTGTGTGTGTCTCTGTCTCTCTGTGTGTGTGTGTCTCTGTCTCTGTGTGTCTGTGTGTATGTCTCTCTGTGTGTGTCTGTGTGTGTGTCTGTCTGTGTGTGTGTCTCTCTCTGTGTGTGTGTGTGAGTGTGTGTGTGTGTGTGTGTGTGTGTGTTTCTTTCTGCTCGGCAGAAGGCTGTCTTTGCAATAAGGATGAAATGGGTTTTAGAGGGATGAGGACCGAACAATGCTTGAGAGGCTGGCTGGGAGAACAGCCTCCAAAACACAGCCATTCAACTGCTTTCAGTGTTTTCCTGTTTTTAATACTGAAGGAATATGGAGAGAAACGGGACAGAACATCGCGTTCTGGGAAACCAGCAATCAAATGGCCTAAAGCTAATGTTTACTTTTTGGAATGTTTCAGGAAGGCATTACTTGGAGATGTAAGAGAGAGGGAGAGACAGAGAGAGAGAGCACCTAATAATAGCCTTTCGGTGGTGGAAATAGAAAAGCAGCACAGACATGATAATTGAATTTGGTTTGGATGGTCAAAATCTGTGTGATCCTACAGCTGTATTTTCTAAACCATTTGCTTGACTTTTAATAATGTTCCACATTTTGTTTCCTTTGCCCATTGCTCTATTGGAAAATTGCTAATTACCTTGCAAGCCTGTTCAAATTTCCTTTGCCATTATTTTTTCTTTCCCTCTTACCCATGAAGATGTTTTTGCCTTCATTACTCCTCAGGCTTCAGATCTCATACCTAGCCTTCAAAGCAGGTCAACAGGGGATTTGGGTCAAAGCAGACCCTGAAATTATTTCCGTGGAAAAGGATATAAGAGAAAGATAAATAAGTCTGGCTCTACCCCCAGGATCACAGGTTGATGCCTACTTGCTCTTTGCCCTACGTAATTCAACTTGGTGCACACTCTAGGCAAACCAAAGGAATAGGAGTGTTTTTTGCACTTTAAGTACCATCTTAATTACAGAGACTGGGTTCCGAAGTAGTGGTATAATTTTACTTATAAATTCTGAGTCCTTATTATGTTTTGTATAAACACTTATGTCCCAAACCCTTTTTGGAATCATCTAAGAGAAAAATTTTCATGCATACCAATATATGTTTATTTGACCTTAGGTTGCTATAAAGAGCAGTGCCATGTCATTGCCATAATTTCATATCACTTATGTTTATATTATGAGTTCTAGCCATCTGGGAGTTCCTAGGATGTCTCTGGAATTGTAAAATTAGTCCAATATATGCAGACTTGTCTAAACTTGTAATATTAAGAAAATAAAAGCTCCATTATAGCTAGATTCAAAAAAAGTATTTGACTATGTTTGTCTTTTTTACTTTTTATTTCTTGGTAGCCCAGAATAATAACATCTAACATCAGAATAAAATGTTCATAAAGTATTTCCAGTTATATTCTCCCATTTGATGAACACAATATCATGAGAATTAGAATAATACCTTCTTAGATTACTGAGGACCAGGTAGGTGAACTGAGTTACCCAAGGTAAAATGGTAATAAGGCATGAAGCTGGAATAAAGAACCATTTATTGATTCATTTATTTATTCATTCCTTATTTATTCAGCAATGTTAGGTGCTGAAAATACATTCTAATCCCTGTCCTCAAGTGTTTATCACCCAGTGGAAACAACAATTCTTTAATTGCTGTTGTGATATATACTATGAAGAAAAAGTATAGTGAGCAATAAGGGTACAAAATAGGAGGTCTGTATTAATTAGTCAATTGCAAGAAGCTGGATCTGCTCTAGCTAGCTTACAAAGAAAGGGATTTGTTAGAGCAGTGGTTCTCAACCTTGGCTACACATTAGAATCACCTGGGAATCTTTTTAAAATCCTGATTTCTGGGCCTCATCCTCGGGAAATTCTGTTTCTTTGTTACTACTATTGTGGCCCCACCCCATAACAAAGAAACAGAATTTCCGGAGGATGAGGCTCAGAAATCAGGATTTTAAAAAGATTCCCAGGTGATTCTAATGTGCAGCCAAGGTTGAGAACCACTGTGTTAGAGGGTAATAAGTAGCTTATAGAAATTTCAGGAGGGACAAGTAACCAGGCTGGGAATAGGCCCCCTGGAACTACAGTAGGCAGGAAAAACCCCAATCTTCTACCAGATGGCTCGAATGGAAAACTTTCTGCTGCCTCCTCTTGTTATTCATCATAGGGTTCCTCTGATATTAGAGAACCTGGAACCTTGATTAGAACCCCGAACGCAAAAAGAACAAGTGTCTCTGAAATCACGCTTGCAAGAAGAGCAAACCTATCTGCCTTCACCTCCCTTTCTCCTCACCTCTGCCCAGCACTGCTTTACATGGCCCACTCCCTCTGCCAAGTCTGTGGCCTATGCATTTACCTGGCAGATAACATGCCCTACTTAGGCCTCATTGCAAGAGAGTTCAGGACATGTGCTTTCGTTGGTGTGTTTAGTTTTCTAACATTTGTGTATGGGAAATACGCCTAGGTGAGGTTTGGGTTAAGGGTTAGGCAGTCAATCCACTGCCCTAAGATCTTCACTTGGTCTTGGCTTCCCCAAAACTTGAGTTCAGCTAACATTGGAAGGATGTGAAAGAGTAGGTGAAGAGTAGGTCTGAAGGAAAATCATTCCGCGTGCTTAAGGCAGCCTGTTGGGAGGTCCCAGCTCAGGATAGAGCCTTGGGCATTAGAGTTACTGAAAGAAGGCTGACGTAGTGTTTCAAGGGAGGAAAATACCCGCCTGGAAACCCAGCAGAGACTCGGGCCCACATTCAAAGCTCTCCGTGCTCATGAATAACCTACCAGAGTTCTCATTGTCCCCTTTTAATTGATAAAAGTTGGAACATCTGAAACAAGTGGAATTCAATCTATTATTTAAATTTTCTAAAAATCTGTCTTTTTCTCTTTTTACTTCTGAGTTTTTACCTATCTCTAAAGAAATGCAGTGGAGGGAATGCAATGGCTATCCTGGTGCATATATTCTGCAATTTCATGTGAACAGTATTTTTCTTTACCGCTAAAGATTTATTTTCTTTAATTTTATGAATCCAAACTGTTTCTTACACTTTTGATTTTAAAGAGAAAGTACAGTAGTAAAATGTAATTCTGAAAGAAGTTAAAGCCTGCAGCCATTTTTATTTTAAAATTCTAACAATTTATTGTGGCCATTATTTGGAAAATTTGCTGGAAGTTAGACTACTTGATGGCGCTCTCACAGATCAGTGAAGTCAGTTTTAAACAGCTTTTAGTTCCATTAAATTGTCTTTTAAAATGTCAACTCTCCTGTATCTATAAGATATATGAAGGCGGAGATGTTTGTCTATCCAGTTCACTGCTGTGTCCTCTCTGCCCTAGGAACTTACTCAATATTTGTTGAATGAACAATGGAAATTGTTCACTACTGAATATCAAGCCAGTAAAATAAGACCATGTTTCTGTTTAAATAGGATATCTGAGAATTTTACACCTTCTATATGGAACTACTCTCTTGGAGTCTGGAAGTGTCAGGAGAAACTGTCATAGGTATTCGAAGAAGTAAACTTGACTTCCACAAAGTGCATCGAACAATACAAAATAACAGCTGAAACAAAAGGTATTTATGTAGCTCTGGGTCTTCAGAGATGCTTTGAGACCCAAAACAGTCTATCTTTGGGGAAACAGCGTCAAGGGCAGAGTTCTCCTTTTAAAACCATGAGAGAAATGCACAATTGTCAGTAGGAGTAGAACCAAACTCCCTTGATCATAGTGGAGTTAGAGGCAGCAGCAGAATGGAGAGTTTAAATTAACAAGTTGTCTTAAACTGAGTCATCCAAGGATGGCCTGTCTCACCTTGCAGTGTGAGACACACCTGGTCTTTAAATTCTATTCTAAGGGATTTCTACAAGATCAGCCGAGCCCAGGTGATATTCAGAATGAAATGAGCTAGCAAGAATGTAATTCATTATTTTGATTTTCATAAATAATATTCTGTTGTTTTTATTATTCCCACGAAAAGACCTTCATCTTTGTCTATCACCCCATACTTCTAAGAGAGTTGTTTCACCTGCCTTGCAAATCAGGCCAAGCTGCATGGCCAAATAACCAATAACCCTCCAATACTGCGCTTCTATTGACTGCAGTTTCCCTATCTGGCAGGGATTGATTCTGTGGGAAGTCTCTTGAGTTGCATAGACATTTACTTGGGATATTTCTATGATTAATAATAATATGGACAAACCTAGTCTCTTTTCATGGCCTTTAACTCTCAAGCAAAAGAAAAATATCATGTTCCAGTTTTTCAGATATTTTCTTTTGTTCAGACATAATTTCATTGGAAGTTATAGAAACTAAGAGTGTTCTTTATTTGTTAACTGAGAACAAATTATCTTTTTTGATTTATCACTTTTGACAAATAAAGAAAGCTGTGTATAATCTCCTTCATTGGGTATATGAATAATCAAAAGATGATTCACCCATACAATGGAATGCAATTCAGCAATGAAAAAGAAAAAAAAGTCTGTTGATTTATACAACATGGGTGAATGTCAAATGCATTTTATTAAGTAAAGGAAGCCAGACCCAAGAGCTACAGAATATATGATTCCATTTGTATGGCATTGTGGAAAGGAAAACTATAGGGATGGAAAAGAGATCAATGACAGTCAGGGATTGGGATTAGGGAAGGGAATGAGTAAAAAGAGGCAACATAATGGAATTTTGGGGACAATGAAATAGTTCTATATCATGACTGTGGTAGTGGTTATGAAACTATGCACTTATCAAAATCTATAGAACTGTATACCACAAAGAATGAATTTGATGATTTTAAATAAATTAATCCTAAAAACTGTGTAAAAAAATCTAGAATCAAATTAAACATTATCAAGAAGGCAGGCAGTTTTATGTGTTAATAAGTAATTCTTTGTAGAATATTGAGTGAACTAGAAGACAACCAAAGTATATAAAGACATAGTCTATGTAATGTTTACCAAAGTGTGCTCCGTGGGACACAAGCATCCCTAATATGTCACTAGGTATTGCTCAAAGAAAAGGTTCAAATTGCTCCTCACAGAAAGATTCTGTATCAAATAAATTTTGGAAACCTTACATTCATAAGTCTATTCCCCTTTTACAAAGTTGTGGTACATATTAATAATAAAAATTGAGAACATTTACAGCAAAAAACAAAGAAGCAAACAGCCATGAACAATAAGAGAAAACACAAACTTTAACTTACAGTTCCCAAATTGGTTTGAAAATGGGACTCTGTTATTTACATCGATTAACATCTTATGAACAGAATTTGAGAAATGCTGATCTAAATAGGGTGACATTTTACAACAGAATCACAAAAATCTTAGTCCTAGAAGGATCTTAGGAGATCATCTTGTCTTTTGGACAGATATACAACTTAGTCATTTTGACAGAGGAGAATCTATATACATAAAAGGCTAATATGCAAAGTGTCCCCTTGGGAGTTTGGGAGACTGGGAGTTTAATTGCTCGCTATGACGTGCACTGACCACCAGGGGGTGGCACAGAACAAAGGAAGGCTAGGGCCAGCGGCCAGCAGCCGGAAGGCCCTGATTGGCCCTGATCACTGGCCAGGTCTAGGGACCCTACCCATGCACGAATTTTGTGCACTGGGCCTCTAGTACAAATATATTTTCCTTTTTTTCAAGCATGATCAATTCTTAATTTCACATGGTTCTTTGTTCCCTTTTTTGGTAAAATATTTAATATTTAACATTTTTTTTTCTTAGAGTTAGCCTAAATGGTTCTCCCAGTAATGTTTGCCCTTTGAAAAATATCTCTCCTTCTCTCTGTGTGGAGTTTGGTCACAACTCCTCACTGTGTGCTGTAATGAAGAGTTCCTCTCTGAGAGCAGTGGAAATCTGTGGGGCTGGCTCACAGGAACACCCCTCTTCTCCAGCAACTTGTAGGAATTGATACCCACCTGCCATGCCTGTACCGTGTCCCTGTTCATGTTCTTGACCTCACAATTAATGTGGGGTTGCTCATAGGCCCAATAGGTTCTCTTTTTCAGGGACTAGAGAGACAGCCCTGACAACAGTAAACTGGAATCACTGTAACCTTAGAGAGGTTTATGGTTTTTGCCCTTCCTGAAACTTTCGTTTTTTCAGCTTTTTTTTGCATTCAATTAGCTCCCCATGTCTCTTCAAGTAAAGTCCCTTCTAGTTAAAGTCAGTTTTTGTTACTTGCACCACAAAGAACTTTACTAGTATGCTAGGAGAGACCCAATATCTTATCTGCCTTCTGGCATTGTATGGTGGCAAAATGGAGCAATTGTTGGCCAAGTTCCTCAAATTTCTTGAGAAAAGTTCTAGGGATATGAGAGTCCATTCCAATTTACTAGGAGATTAAGTACAAAATTGGAATCATGATCAGGTCCTTCCACTAGCTCACTTCAAGTCCTTATGCCCTGCATCTGAGGTCTGTCTCGCTTCCCTCGGGCTTCGAGGGTCCTACGGAAGTTTTCGTTTAAATCCACCCTAGAAGCTTTCGTTTTCACTTGGCTCTCTTCTGTAAGTAGAATGGTCTCATCTAGTCATTTTCCTTTGTGCTTCTTCTGTTTTACCTTTTTAGCCATTTCCAGCTGCTCTGACATTCTCTCTCAGGCCCTTCGCAGCGCACTAAGTACTGTAGGAAGTGACTTAGTCCTGTAGAGATATGTATAGAGTTCTCCTGTACGGAGTCCAAGAAATGCCTTCATTTTATCTCGACATCTGGATAGGGGTATTTAACTAAACTATGCATTTTGGAATGATGCCAAAGCACCTGAGGGTAGTTGCAGTACCTTTGAGGTTTGCAGTAATGCAAAGATTTATATGCAGCATTTACCCCATGCTGGTTCAGAATGTTATTCTTTTTCATTATTTGATTTATATACTTACTCAAAGGTTTTCCTATTGTAGGTGAGATCTCTGTCAGCCCCATACACATAAGCCGCTCAGAAAATACGTCTTGTCTTTCACAGCCCTGCAGTGCCCAGCACAAAGCCAGGCATCAGAGTGGGCATAAAGAACTATCTGCAGAACATTCAGTGCACTTGCAAAAATTAAAACATGACCATTGACTACTCCCCCGGGGCCTTAATGCATTGTATATTGAGTCTCTTGGTGCTTTACAATCCTCAAAAGTAAAATATACACAATCACTCATGCAACTAAACTTCTTTAGATATCACAAAAGGTTATAAGGAGAAATTTTTAAAAAAATATAAATAGCTTTGATGCAAGTGTTCTTAACTCCCATTGTAGAACTCATATTTGTCCTCCTGCCTTGGGATGCCCCTTCCTCCTTCCGCCCCACCCCCACCTGCACAGCCAGGTGAACTGCACTTCTGTTTTCAAAGATGTTGGCAGGTCCCACCACTGCATTTCCCTCTTCCTCATCATTCCGTTCTCATCTCTGATTCCCCACCAGAGTGAGTAGAGGACATTTTATAACCCGGCCACGGGTCACATCTTAAAGCTTTGTGGAAAATTAGCAGCAACATTTATTTTACATTTAGATTCTGCTAGAGTGCTTAAGTGGGAGGAAATTTTACAAATAGGTCAAGGAAAATGGCCAAGGAAATGTGGGGGGAACATTCACTCTGTAATATGAGTGGAACTCAATCATAGGATGCCTTGGAAGCTTGTAGATGGATTTGCCAGTTGTCTTCCATACCAATCACGTCCCATCTACGTGGACACTTGTACCCCAAATCTTAATTCCCTCTCTTTGTGTAAGTCTGATAGGTTCCAGAAACTTCTGGGATCATTTTTCCCCCCTTTGGGGTAAAGGCAGTGCCAGAGAGGAGTGGTGGCCGGGAGGACCATCTTTCTTGCACCTTCCTTTAGCCCCAATTCGTTTTGGATGTTCCTGGACTGTGTTCTTACAACGCCGACTGCCCTGAACTACACTAGTGCACTTGATGGTCTTCTGGACTTGACCCTGAGACCTTTGTACACAGGATTGTGAATTTTTTGTACAACTAGAGTCTAGCCTAAGCACGCATTTAACAATCCTTTGTTGCGTGCTCAGTTGGCTGCTCAGTTAGCTTGATGTATTATTTGGGGTGTGATTACTGCCTGTACCACACAGTAAGAGAACACATCCTCACCTGCTTTGAATGCCTCACATGCTTAAAGGCCACTGGGGACTAAGCTTGAAAAGAGAGAGAGGATAGGACTCTGGGTAACAAGCCTTACAGCTGGTGGCTCATACCTGAAAGCTGTTCTTTCATGGTCCATTAGCGTTGGCCTTGAACCCGTGGCATCTCTTTGATATTAAGAGTGGAGCTGACAAATGGAAAGGGAAAGTCACCAAGGTTTCCTATGGAAGTGGTATCGTAGTGAGAGCCTAGATGCCCAACTTAACCACATTTTGGGGTAGCTATTATGTACCGAATGCTTGCTATGTGCCAGGCTAAGGGTTAATCACATTATAACCACTGTTAAATTTAATCCTAACAAACTTCGGAAATTATTATCCTTATTTTACAGATAAAGAAACCGAGACTAAGGAGGAGTAAGAAATGTTCCACGTGGATCCAATATTATATCTCTCCCCCAGATCTAGAATACAGATCTAAAGATGAATTCCAACACCCGTGCTTTAGCCCTGACCCCCATACCTTTTATGGAAAAGGGTGGTTACTAACACACTACATGACGCCAGCCAGGCAATTTAATCTCTCTGAGCCTCAGTTTACTCAAAAGAGGTTTAGAAATGTCAGTACTTATAGGATTATTCTGAGACTTAAATGGAATGACATGTACAAAAGCCAGAGCCGGATCCTGGCACACGGAGGGCATTAAATAATTTTTTTTCCTCTTTAGAACTGAACATGACTTAGGCACTCGGAAAACTAACTGAATGATAAATAGGCGGCAGGGAGGCAGAGATAGAGGTGGCTGACTTGGTCTCTGTGGAGCTGGCAAAGTCCTGGAGGTGGCTTTTCCTGACACTTAAGGTGGGGGTGGACCGTGTATGTCAGAAGGGCGATGGCCTGCTCCGGAGCCATTCAGTGATGTGCCATGACTGTAGCCATCGCTCCTCCCACTCACAAATCTGCTGTGGGGGTAGAAGGATATATATGTATAAGTAATGTGTGTGTGGGGGAGGAGAGGGGGGGTGAAACACATTTTTCCATCATCATCTCTAAGATTTCCTCATTGGGGACATTTGATAGCTTCGATGCCACTGAACTCATTATAACCTTCTGCTAGACATGAATTCTGCATAATTTTTAAAAATTAATTCAAGTTCAAACAGAGGAAAATCCTGATTTCACGTTCACCTTCACCCAGGGACTATGAATGAGTATCTGGGACAAGTTAACCCACTCTTCTGCTCAGTGCTGTATTGCTATTACCTACGACAGTGCCCAGCACACAGGGGCACCCAGTCCACGTCTCAGTAATACATATGAGGGTCAGAGCAACAGCCTGTCCCATTTTCCATGCTGTCATGGAATCACCTTTTTAGAACAAACCTATCACGGGCACCTTGTCAGTCTCACATGTCACTCAATCACTAGCAGTTTCCACAGAAGCCCACATGCTATCTTTTTTTTTTTCCCCCAGAGAGGAAGGGAGAGGGAGAGAGAGAGAGAAACATCAACGATGAGAGACAATCATTGATCAGCTGTCTCCTGCACACTGCCCACTGGGGATGGAGCCTACAACCTGGGCATGTGCCCCAACCCGACCGGAAATTGAACTGTGACCTCCTGATTCATAGGTCAATGCTCCACCACTAAGCCACACTGGTCGGGCCCCACATGCTATCTTGACCATAGGCCTTTACATGTGCTGTTCTTTCTTCCTCAGGTGTCCTTACCACTCTCCACTATTTATTCTTAAAGACCCAGTACAAATGAGACCTCATTTGTGAAACTTTTCCAGTTCTTCACTGATAGAATAAGGAATTTTTATTTTTTTCTACTCCTGAAGTACTTTGTAATTGCCTCTCTCCTTTAATCCCTATGCTTTAATTATGTTCAATTTGTAACAATGAAAATACATCCTGCATATCAGATATTTACATTACGATTCATAACAGTAGCAAAATTACAGTTATGAAGTAGCAACAAAAATAATTTTATGGTTGGGGGTCACCACAACATGAGGAACTGTATTAAAGGGTCGCGGCATTAAGAAGGTTGAGAACCTTCCTGATCTAAGAGAAGATATGGAACAAATACATAAGTCGAGAGGCTACTTCTATTGGTGTTCTTTGTTCACAGATCTGCTAAAAAGAACCCATACCTGCCCTGGCTGGTTTGGCTCAGTGAAAGGCAGCGGTTCTCAACCTGTGGGTCACGGCCCCTTTGGGGGTTGAACGACCCTTTCCCAGGGATCACCTGAGACCATCCTGCATCTCAGATGTTTCCGTGACGATTCGTCACAGGAGCAACATGACAGCCGGGTTTGATTCTGGTCAAGAGCACATGCCCCGGTTGCAGGCTCGACCCCCAGTAGGGTGCATACAGGCGGCAGCTGGTCAATGATTCTCTCTCAACATTGATGTTTCTATCTCTCTCTCTCCCTCTTCCTTTCTCTCTGAAACCAATAAAAAATATATTAAAAAAAAGAAACCTAAAGAATTCTTCTTTGCTCTGTACATAACAATGCCAAACAAACAAATAACATATGGTTTAGAAAAGCTAATTACAGGCCAGTCACAAACGCAGTCTTGGCTTTATAATTCAGATGCACCCTAGAAAGAGAAAAAGGAGAGGGAAATTAGGTCTTGAGTCTATAATCCTGTTATCAAAGAAGGAAAAGCTGAGCTACTGGTAAATAGGGAGTATCTGAAAAGAGTGGCATAAAGAGTTAAATAAACTTTTATCCAGAAATTTCTGGGCAATGATTAGACAAATAATTATAATGTTTAAAGCGGGATGAGTTGTATAGGGCCTGGTGTTATATCAATTTATATCTTCCCTGTTCCCAGATTCTATAACTCAAAGTGGTGCCAAATTGAGAGTCTAGTACCTGTGGTGAATGTGGACTGGAGTGCTGGGAGTTTTAGAAGTCACTGAGGTTCATTCACACTGACTCTAACTCAGACTTAAGGGTGATTCCTCAGGCCCAACCTAGGCCCCCCCTCCCCCATGCCTAAATGGAGACAACTGGTGGACCAGATGTCCAGACATTAGCAGACACACATTGGGTGTGGAATTGGCTGAGCCCTCATGTCGACTCCTATCAAAGGCAAATCCTGTGAGACAGTTCAAAACTGAGCAGATCCTCGTTTGCCCGTATATCTTTAGATGTGACGACCTTCCTCAGCTTTCTGGAGGTTTGCCCAGTTCTCCGAGGGAAACTGGGTTGGCCAGGGTTCACCTGGGTTTATCAGTCCCCCAGGGGAATCTGTTTTCTCTGTGTGCTTCTTTTGTTATTCTGCGGGAACTGGGTCAGCTTTTCAAGGGTGGAAATGTCAGAAGAATAAAGAGGCTCCCTTGAAAAGATCTTTTCCACCACAGAAAGGAAACATCTCAGCATATCCTTTAAATAACAACATACAGCGTGACAGCCTTGCTTCCGACCCAAAGAAAGAAAAGAGGCCGAGAACACTGGGCAACATTGACACACACACACCCCTTTGCTGGGGAGACAGCTGGGCTGGGGTTGTGTCATCCCAAACACTGAATTAAAGGAACGGAAACATCAACTCCGCAGAATCTTGTGGATGGCAAACGAGGCTAGAAAGCAGACAAAGGCAGGCTTTCAGCAAAAGCCTGATTTTTTTTTTTTAAATATTGCAGCACACTTGGAGCGTAAGGCTGCTGCCCTGAGAAGTAGGAATCTGCGACCCCTGGGGAGCAGCCCCTTCCAGACTGCTGTCTCCCGCAGATCCCAGCAGTCACATGAGGTCACTGTGGAGGGCAGTGGCTGTGGCTGCACCAGGCCATCAGGTGTTCTAGAAAGATGCCACTGTCGGTGAAATAGACCTCGCCTTATTCATTGGACAGCTGGGAGAGAAATTTTGCAACAGCCAGGCTGGAAGAATCCTAGGAAACATTGACCATGAGTCCACCTGCACTGTGGGAGGAGGCATTCAAAAGACTTAAAACTGATTTACAAACTTAGGTATGCCAAACCCCTTCCAAACTACAAAATCATTCACAGTGCCCTCTTGTTCAGGAGAACCCGCAGCCAAATATACCATCACCCAGACAACAAACATCCCCTAACAAGCAGAACTGATTATTGTTAAGAAATGAGAGGAGGGCGTGGCAGTGGTATTGACTTTCAAGGTCTCAGCCAGTGTTTGTTCTTCCTCTTATGAACTCTGATATGCTATGAAATGCAGTATTAACAGGTTTGCTCCGTGAAAAGGTCTTGTGTGTCAGGGTTCTTTTTTTTAATTAAATATATTTTATTGATTTTTTTTTTTTTTTACAGAGAGGAAGGGAGAGAGATAGAGAGTCAGAAACATCAATGAGAGAGAACCATCAATTAGCTGCCTCTTGCACACCCCCCACTGGGGATGTGCCCGAAACCAAGGTACATGCCCTTGACCGGAATCGAACCTGGGACCTTCCAGTCCGCAGGGCGACATTCTATCCACTGAGCCAAACCAGTTAGGGCTGTCAGGGTTCTTCTAACACTTTTGCACCAGAGGCTCTGCTCAAAACTACACATGTTCACTCCCCGTATTCAGTCAGGGTCAATACATCAATGATAAAAACAAACACCGAGATTCCGCAGTCAGAGCGAGTTAAGGGAAACTAGGGAATCTTAACTCCAGTTAAATTCTCTCGGATAAAAGGGAACTCAGGAGGTTGTCCCAAATCCTGGCCATGCCTGGTCTGAGGTGACTGTCACAGACCTTTGTCCCCTGTGCTCTTGTATCACCCCCACTTCAGTCTCCACTTTCAAGATACCCCCATCATTGCCTATTCGTAACCCAAGTTTCATTCGTCATGGCTGACATGCTACCACTTCAATAGTTCGCTTACCACCTGGGTGTCCAAGGAGAACTTCTCAAACCTAGAATCACGTAAGACTTAGCTGAGGAGCTTTCCAAAGACTCTGGGCTGCCGCTTCAGGATGGGGTAGGACCTGCACATCTCAGGTGGTCCAATGTTTGGGGGCTTTTCTGAGCAGCAGGGGTGAGTTAGAATCATATCAGATCCTGAGACAGTACAGGGGCTGGGATGTGGAACAGGGCAGAGGGGTGGTGCTGATGGTGATGTGGTTCTTCCCAAAGAATTCCATGTGATTCCGATAGGCCCTCTTCTCCAGCAATCCCCTCTCCGTATGAGAACCACTGGTGCTTTGGATTGAAAATGCCTTGGACCAATTCTGGCTCTGCCACTCATGAGCCCCCGTGGCCTTCAGTGTATCACTTTATCGGCGTAGGTGCCCTATTTGTGAAATAAGAGCATTACCCAGTGCAGAGGCTGTCGGCCGTCACTGTGCCTCAGAACTCCCTGTGGAGTCTTTATAACACACCAGTGCCTGGACCCCACCCACAGAGAGTCTGACCTGTCCCCTGGCGTGGGGCCTTAGCCTAGGGTATTTCAAGCGCCCCAGGCGATGCTGCGCTGTGGGCACAGCTCTGAAGGTGTGTGACAGGAGTGCTCACTTCTCATCTGGAACCCTCCACAAATGACTAGCAGCCTTCTCTCTCTGACGCGTCTGCAAGGCTGTTTTAAAGGCCACCTGAAGGAGCTGAGCAGCCAGTGTGTGATTTTGCCATGTGAGAAGTTAACATTAACAGAAAAGGAAAGTGTTACTTTCCTCAACGAGAGGTTAAAAAAACAAGGTGCTGAACAGGGCTTTCTGATCCCCTGAACCTGTGACAGGTTTGTGAGTGGTGTGGTTTTCCTGAAGCAATTCTCATAGGACGACTAGTCATCAGAAAGCCAGTATCACCACCAAGTGTGTGTGTGTGATGTTCTTGCTATAGAATAAACTGGCTCACGGGAAGTAGAGCTCTTAGTGTATGGGTCTTGGTGTTTTGTGCAGTAATGGTTTCCATTTAGGATACCAGCGAAGAGTTAGTGAGTACGTACTTATTATGGGTTGTGTGTGATTTTAAGCACTTTAATTAATTACCTCAGTTATCCTCACAAATCTATATGGTATATACTACTAAAATTCCCCTTGTACAGACGAGGAAACTGAAAAATGGCACATTTAAATAACTTCACTGAAGTCACCTAGTAAATGACAAAGGCAGGACTGGAACTCAGGGATTTTGGCTCCCGAACCTGTGTTTTTTATTACTAAGAACTGTTGTCTCCCATGTAACCAGTAGTTCCAGGTTAACACTAAAAATTGATAACAAATCCATCATTTGTCATTGCTTTCTGATACCTTGGTTACTCTTAGCTATTCTCAGAAGATGAAAATCACAAGGCTTTTTAACAGCCAACGTTCCCTTGATTGTGTGAAGAGAGGAACAGGACGCACCAGCTGTGGTGAGAACCCTTTGTGCCTGTGTACTTGCAAATTTATCGTCACTCTCTTGTTTCTGTGGGAAACCAGAACCAGACCGAGGAACATCTGATCTGCTCTCTGCAGCCCAACTCACAGTTCACACCTGTTTCGGAGGCTGCCAGTCCCGCTGCAGACCATCCGTCCCAACGCGGCAGCTGCTCACTCGGCCTTACAGAAACCTGGGTCCCTGGTTGCATTTCTCTGGACGTCTGCTGCTGCAAGCCAAGCCGGTTCATACACCTCTGTTCACTGATGGAAGCTGTACTGTCACATTTATTTTTTAATCCAGAAAACTTTGAAGTTCCAAGGAGCCAAGTTCCTTTCTTCCTTCCTTCCTCCTTCCTTCCTTCCTTCCTTCCTTCCTTCCTTCCTTCCTTCCTTCCTTCCTTTCTTCCTTCTCCTCCTCCTCCTCCTCCTACTCCTCTTCTTCTTAGAAGCTCCACATTACTGCATATTATAATTTTTTGAATTACATATTTTTTGTTTCTTTATTGTACAAGTCATAAAATGTAAAAGTGGGTACTCACTCATACTGAAAATAATTTTACGACGTGTTAGGTTGAGCTGGAGGGGAAGCTGGGTAATGGATGCGCTGTAGCACAGGGTCATTCTGACAAAGAGGGCAGCTACAAGAACTTTGCACCATAAAAGTTAATGAGAAAAAGTCAGGAGTTAGGTGTGTGCTTAAGTGTAAATTTTGATGAACTGTGCATTAATTTCTCTCTTGGGTTTAAGCATCATTCAGTCCAAAGAGCAGCTGTAGAATAAATTCACTTACTATTACCCACATTTTTGCCACGTTCCTCCTAAATATGGCAGGCTTGAGTTTGCTTCTTAGTCAATATCTTCAAATATAGATTGAGAAATTGCTAGATTGGTTAATAGTTTATTAGATGTCCTGGAGAGAATCCACTGAGGAAGAAAACATTTATAAACATGTAACCAAGTCAGATACACCTCATCAGATTACATAAAGTTTATTAGATGTTCCTTATATATTACACTAGTGGCCTGATGCATGAAAATTTGTGCAAAAGTAGGCCTTCCTTCCCCTGGCTGCCAGCATTGGCTTCCCTCCAGCACCTGGGACCTGAGCTTCCCTCCTCTGGCCGCTAGCAGGCACCCGGAACCCAGGCTGGCTTCCTTCCAGCCTCAGCTTCATCAGGAAGGACATCTAGAATGACGTCCGGTCTAATTAGCATATTACCCTTTTATTATTATAGATTATAAGCATATGTATAGTTATGGCATAGATGCAGTAAGGGAAAAGAATACACTTTCCCAATTTGTCTTTATCTTAGGGCCTTTGCATTGGTAATTTCCCTTCATTGAAATGCTCTTCTCTCCATGGAAGCCTGTATTTCTTCATCTGTCTTTTAGATCATAGATTGAATGTTATCTCCTCAAAGAGGACTTTCCTACCACTCATTAAAACACCTAGGGAGCAGTCTTATCACATTTGCTATCCACATATCCATTATCAAACATCTGATCGTTTTCTTGTTTATTTATTTAACAGTTTATTGTATATCTCCACCTTCTGGAATGTAAACTCCGTAAGAACCAAGACCTTGTGTATCTTGCTTACTCCTGAAACCCAGTTCCTTGACAACGAGTGCATAATATACAGTATCAGTACAGAATATAGAGCTCATTAAATATTTGCTGAAGGGAATAAAGGAAAGAAAGAATGAGGGAAGGAAGGAGGAAAGGGAGGAAGGGTGAGAGAGAGGAAGAAAGGAAGGGAGGGAGGAAGATTCTGAGAGCTGAGCTAAGGTATGAGAGGCTCAGTTGCACAATCAGGGAAAGCTAAAAGATGTGACGTGAGTTAGATCTTAGAAGATGCAGAAGTATGGCTCATGACTGGTAGGAGTGGAAGCAGGTTTTCTAGTCAGAGCCTTTGAACAACCAGTTATATTGGAAAGAGTATGTGTGTTCACTGGGGTTTACCCCAAATTCAGAAGAGATGTTATAGGCAGTGGATCTTAGGGAAGTGGAAAGTTTGAGGTGCTTTGAAGAAAGAAACTCAGGGCTTGGGTGAAATTGTAGGGGCCAGTTTGAAATGTGGAGGGGGATGGAGTAGGAAGCAATCTGGAAAAAACCGAAGGAGGGACACAGTGGCTGATGCTGAATCTTTTTTTTTCCTTTATTGATTAAGATATTACCTATGTGTCCTTATCCCCCCCCCCACCCCACCCCCGTTCATGCCCTTCACCCCCTGGTGTCTGCTTAAGAGGAGAATTGGAAGTGTATCTCAATCATTTACTTAACATCATTTTGCAAAGCATATTGACAGATGGACGGAAACTCCGTTAAAGCCATCTACTGATTTGGGAGAAAACGGGCTCTCACCTCTCAGGCTTAGAAGAGACTGTTTCCATGTTGAAATGACGGGATAGTGATTCCTGCCCTTGCCCTTTGGAGGGTAGAAAGCAGCAGGGAAGGGATGGCATGGATCGGGTGGAAAGATGCAAGGTCATAGGGAGCTTGAGAACTGGACATTGGGACTATGGTTTTGCTAAAAGAACATTCTCAGGAAAATGAAATGTTTATGATATAATTATTCTGCTCTCTCCGGCTCCCTGAAATTGGCTAATGTTTATAGAGAAAGCAAGACAGCATCTTTTGATCATTTGAAAACTGAGGAGGAAAGTGGGAAAGGCCTTGAAAGTCACCAACTGTTCAAGGACATTGATCTGCAGTGTACACAGGACTTGAAGTAGCTTTCAAAATCTTGCTGGCTCCTTTAGGAACCAGAGATGGTGGTAGAAACCTGTCACTGCAGCTAAAAGTTGCATCCACAGCTGCGTGAGTTTTAAACAAGTGGCCCTCCACCTCTACTATCCTGTGGATCCCACTGGTTTTCATCTTCTAATTCAGACTTAGCCATTCACTTATTACCCAAGGATTAAGCCCCCATCCCTTAATCCTTGATTCTCAATATTCTCCTGGCAACTCGTCTTCTCCATTGAATTCTGTATTGCCCTCCACATTGATCCCTCTGTTCCAACCGTCTTCTAGCTTGTCTTGAACATGACTCTACCCTGGCACATCATCCCGCCACCAGCAGTTCGGGGATCTGCCTTAGAATGTCCCCCATGTGTACTCTGACTTGGCTCTTCATCGAGACTTGGCAGTGGAGACAGTCATTCAAGCCACATAGTCCACTGACTGTCAATTCCTTCACACATTTCTTCCCCACCCCAGTTTATTCAGGCTACTACCATTCACAGACTCTGCTCTCATTTCCTTTGTCATGCTCCCCTGGACACGCACGAGCTTCTTTTGTTAACAGGAGAAAGGATCAGCATTATGTCCTGAACCAGTATAGCCCTCTCTTCATCCTTGCTGTGCAAAGCAAGGAAGAAAAAGAGAAAATAAATTCTCTAAAAGAATCCATTATGCTGTTAGCAGTTCCCCGCTTTTATTCCATGTTGGAAGCTTAATGCTATCTGACGTGGATTAAAATAAAAATTATTAAAATAAAATTATTTACATTAGCTATGTGGCATCCCTCAAATTAGGCAATGGTAAATGTCTTTTGTGACACAAAAATGGATGTTGTGTTCTTCTGAAGACACCTGGCCTGCTGAGCATTGAGCAGGGTGGCATTGCCTGGGAGGAGGGGAAGCCATGCTGCAGCCCGCATTTGGCCCTGGCAGGCTGCACGGTGTGCACAAGGAAACTGAACCGCGTCTGCATAGCTCACCGCTTATCAGGAGCGCACACTGGCTGCCATGCTGTAGGGCAGCAAAGGAAAACAAAACAACAATAAAGGGAGGCCTTTGTCATGGATTAAAAGGGTTTAGAAACATCTGAGCCATGCAGTTTTCAAACACCATCACTGCCAATGACTTCATGACAGAATGCTAGAAAATGCGCTAACTGGGTTAGATAGAGTTGGTGGGGCCGCCAACACTCATGCTTTTGTTAATGGCCTCTTATCTGTGTGAGTGTGTGGATGCACAATCCACCAATAAAGTGACCTTTTGTAGAGTGAGAGGAATAAGGTTAATGACATTACAGTATTGCTGGTTGTGATTGCAGTTAAAAGTGTCCCTAAAGATTGCCTTACTGGGCAAATTCTTCTTTATTTCAAGTGGGTTAGTCTCCTGTGTATGCTTGACTTGTTTTATTAAAAAAATTCATCTCTGCACTGATAGAAGGTTCCTATCTCTATGAAGAAGCAGGTTACCTAACTAGGTGTGCTCAGCAATGATTTCTTCCCATGCCTTCAATTCTATACCTAGTGATTCATTTCTTTATGTTCACTGATACTTCATACCCCAGGTGCTTTCTTTAAAAATATAATCATGTGGTCCTCTTCTTTAGTTTGTTACTCAATTTGTGTCTTTCTTTGGATGCAGTCAGATATATCAATACCTATCTCTTAATAATTAATAGAACAATTAGAAAATCAGTAAGGATAGTAAAGATTTGAACAACACTATCCACCAACTTGATCTAAGTGATATTTATATAAAACTTTCATTCAACAAAAAAAGAGAAAGAAACATCGATCAGCTGCCTCCTGCACATCTCCTACTGGGGATGTGCCTGCAACCCAGGTACATGCCCTTGGCCGGAATCGAACCTGGGACCCTTAAGTCCGCAGGCTGACGCTCTATCCACTGAGCCAAACCGGTTTCGGCAATACCTATCTCTTAATAATTAATAAAACAATTAGAAAATCAGTAAGGATAGTAAAGATTTGAACAACACTATCCACCAACTTGATCTAAGTGATATTTATAGAAAACTTCCATCCAACAGCAGATAAGCATTCTTTTTAGATACACATGGAACATTTACTAACATAGACAACATTCTGGGCCGTAAAGAGTCTAAATACATTTAAAAGAATTCAAGTCACACGAGTATATTTTCTAATTATAATGATATTGAATTTGAAATTATTAACAATGATCTCTAGAAAATCCCCATATATTTGGAAATTAAGAAAATATCTCGCCCTGGCCGGTTTGGCTCAGTGGATGGAACGTTGGCCTGTGGACCTAAGGGTCCCGGATTCAATTCCAGTCAAGGGCACATACCTCAGTTGCAGGCTTCTCCCCAGCCTGGGCCCTGGTCAGGGCTCGTGGAGGAGCCAACCAATGGATTTGTTTCTCTCACATCGATGTTTCGCTCTGTCTTTTCCTCTCTCTTCCACTCTCCCTAAAAATCCATGGAAAAATATCCTCAGGTGAGAATTTACGACAACAACAACAACAAAAAAATAGTAAGAAAATATCTCTTAATAATCTCATGTGTCAAGGGAGAAATAAAAAAGGGAAAGTAGAAATTATTTTGAACTGGATTAAATAAATACACAACATATAAAATTTGTGAGATGCTGCTAAATCAGCACTAACTATTAAGGGGAAATTTACAGTCCTAAATACCTGTATTAGAAAAAGAAGGAAGGTCTCTAATGAATGAGCTTAGCTTCTATTTTTTAAAATATCTAGGAAAATAACAACACATGAAATCCAAAGAAAACAGAAGAAAGGAAAAAATAAAGATCAAAGCAGAAATAAAGAAATAGAAAACAGAAAATTAGAGAAAAGTTAATTAACACAAAAGCTAGTTGTTCTTTGAATGAATTAAAAAACAAAACAAAACCTTGAGTGAGTTCGAACCAAATTGGCATAAAGGAGAGCAATGACACAAATGTTCAATAACAAGAATGAGAGAGTTGACATCAATACAGAATCTACAGATATTAAATGAATAATAAGGGAATATTATGAACTACTTTATGCCAATAAGTTTGACAACTTAGATAAAATGAACAGATTCCCTGAAAGACACAATATACCAACACTCACTCAAGAAAATATAGGTAATATGACTAGCCCTATATACAGGGTGTTCCCCCCCAAAAAGGTACATACACTTTAATAGCTGATAGGTCAATTTTGAAAATGAAATGTATTTTAATAAATACTGCCTTTATAATTATCAAAGTGTGTATACATTTTTAGGACACCCTATATATTAAATAAATTGCATTTGTAATTAAAAACCATTAGACTTTACAGGAAAATTTATCAAACATTTAAGAAAGAAATAACACTATTTCTACACAAACTCATCTAGAAAATCTAGAAGGGTTTACTTTCCAACTTATTCTTGAGGCCAGCATTATCTGATACAACACAGATAAACATAGATGAAAAAAGACCAATATCACCCATAAATATAGATACAAAAATCTAAACAAAGTTTTAGCAAATTAAATCCAACAATATATAAAAGCATCCTGAACAAGTGGGGTTTATTCCAGGAATTCAAGGGTAGTTTAAGATTTAACACTCAGTATAATTCGTCATATTAGCAAACTAAAAAAGAAAACCATAAGGTTTCCTCAACAGACATAGAAAAAACATTTGACTAAATCCAACATCCATTCATGATAAAGAATTGCAATAAACAAACTAGTAAGAAAATGTAACTTTCTTAACCTGATAAAGGACATCTCCAAGAAATTACAGATACAGTATACTTAATGGTGACATACTGATTGCTTTCTCTCTAACATTAAGACAAGGAGGCCTGCTTTCTCACCTCTATTTGACACTGTAGAACAGAATATTTTTTTAATTTTATCCAAGGCAATAGACAAGAAAATAAATAAAATCACCCACATTGGGATAGAAGAACTAAAACTATCTAAATTATAGATAACATGATTGCTTAAGTAGAAAATATGATAGAACCTACAAAAATGTTACTAGTACCAATAAGTGAGTTGAACAAGGTCTCAGGAAACAAAGCCCATATACAAAAAGCAATCATCTATGCTAATAAAAGGGTAATATGCTAATTAGACCGGATCGACTGGACATCTTTCGGACATCTGAATTCCTTTCGGACAAAGCCACAGTGGTGGGGGCCAAAGCAGAGGCGGTTAGGGAAGATCAGCCGGGCAGGGGAGCAAGCAGTTAGGGGTGTGATCAGGTCAGCAAGGGAGGGCAGTTGGGGGAAATCAGGCAAGAAGGCAGAGGCAGTTAGGGGTGATCAGTCAGGCAGGCAGGCA
>NW_006286140.1:4584732-4590231 GCF_000327345.1 Myotis davidii
ACACGAAAAATACAAAAACAGTGGTTCCAGAAATTAAGGTAAACCTAAATAAATGGAGAGATACACTTTGTTTAGGATCTAAAGACTCAATACTGTTAATATGTCAATTCTGTATAAGTTGATCTATAGTATAGATCCACTGTAATCCCAACCAAAATCCTGGTAGAATTGTTAGTAAAAATCGGCAACTGATTATAAAATTCATGTGCAATGGATAGGATCAAGAATAGCCAAAACAAGTTTTAAAAAAAAAGAGCAAAAAATTTGGAAGTGTAACACTATCCAATTACAAGGCAATAATAATCAAGACAATGTAATATTTCCATAATAGTAGGCACATAGATCAATGGAACCAAAATAGATTGAGATGATAGATAGATGGATAGATAGGTAGATAGATAGATAGATAGATAGATAATAGGTAGGTAGATAGGTAGGTAGGTAGATAGATATATAGATAGATAGATGTAGGTATATGTTTATACAGTCGTGTGCTGCTTAACCAAGGGGATACATTTTGATAAATACTTTATTAGCAGATTCAGTCATTGTGTGAACATCGTATAGTACAATTACACAAAACTAGTTGGTATATTGTATTACATGTAGGCTATACAGTATAGCCATTGCTTTGTAGGGGAGGAAAATTAATTTTTCCTTTATTCTTCTGGGTTCCTTGGCTGAGACACTCCTGTAATAAAAGACAGATTAACAGAAGGAAAGCAAACACAAGTTAATAACATGTACACCTCCTGTAGAGAGGTACGTGAGAGAGCTACAAACTTGCCCAAATGGATGAAGCCACCACCTTAACTATCATCTTCAGCTGAAGACAAAAGAAGATGTTGGAAATGGGAGTAGTCAGTCATGAGAAGTTACCAGAAACACACAATAAACAAGGGTAAGGTTGTTGTGCAGATTTAAGTCCTAATTCATACTTGCACCATATAAAAAAATTAAATTAAAATGTATTGTAGGCCTAAATAAAAAACATAAAACTACAAAAGTTCTAAATTATAGCATAGGAGAAACCCTTTTTAACCTTAAGTTAGGCAAAGAGTTCTTAGATATGACACCAAAAGATAATTGATAAAAAGCAAATAGGTAAATTGAATGTCATCAAAATTAATAACTCTAGTCTATGAAAGAGACTGGTAAGAAAATACAAAGACAATTTACAGAGTAGGGGAAAATATTTGTGAAACATTTATCTGATGAAGGACTGGTATCCAAAATAAAGTCAGAAATAAGCAAACAAATAACCTAATTTAAAAATGGACAAAAAATTTGAACAGACACTTCACCAAAGAAGGTAGATATATGAATGGCAAATAAGCATATGAAGAGATGCTGAACAGCATTTATTAGGAAAATACAAATTGAAACCACAATGAGATAGCATTTAAAACCCAACTTAAATCAAAGCAACCAAAGAACTGAAAGGATTCTCTCTGAAAGTGCTTTGTGCTATTTATTTAAGAACTTAAGAATAAGAATTCAAAAGCACAGAAACTCAAGTCAGCAATATAGGGGCTCAGAATAAGTCAGCCTAACATATACCTCTGTGGTATGTGTATTATTTCGAGCTAAAGGCAACCACGACTCTATAAGTGCAAGATGAACTTCTGCCCTCTCTCCCTATTACTTACCTAGAAGAATTTGAATTAGGGGCCTTGCCCTTAACAAGAGATTATCTGAAATAACCTTTTTTGACTTATCTATAAAGCAGGGCAAACTTCTAATTATGGAACATCTGTTCAACTTATCCTCTTGTAAAGACCTTCCTCCCCTCTGAAGTACCAAGGTGATCCTTAGCTTAGATTAACAGGGGTCCTCAAACTTTTTAAACAGGGGGCCAGTTCACTGTCCCTCAGACCGTTGGAGGGCCGGACTATACTTAAAAAAAAACTATGAACAAATTCCTACGCACACTGCACATATCTTATTTTGAAGTAAAAAAACAAAATGGGAACAAATACAATATTTGTATTTGCATGTGGCCCACGGGCCGTAGTTTGAGGACCTCTGGCTTAGAATATCATACATACCTCATTTTGTTCCTGTCTTTGAACCTCTCATGTATGTGGGGGTCCCTGAGTCTTTCATGTATGCAGGATTCTCATGCTTATGTATGTAGTTAAATTTGGTCATTTTTTTTCCCCTGGCTAATCCATCTTATGTCTACTTGATTATTAGACCAGGCAAACAAGCCTTGAGGGTAAAGTTTCTTTCTCCTGCATAACAACAACAACAAAATAAATTAAAACAAAAACAAAAACAAAAACAAAAAACACTTGCCCTGACCCGCTTGGCTCAGTGGATAGAGCGTAGGCCTGCGGACTAAAAGGTCCCAGGGTCGATTCCGGTCAAGGTCATGTACCTTGGTTGCGGGCACATCCCCAGTAGGGGGCGTGCAGGAGGCAGCTGATCGATCTTTCTCTCTAATTGATGTTTCTAACTCTCTATCCCTCTCCCTTCCTCTCTGTAAAAAATCAATAAAATATATTAAAAAAAAAACACTTGAAGACATAAGAAAAATATTGAGAACTTAGACACCACATTACAAGTGTAATTAAATAATTAGCAGCAAATAACAGAATAGATGCATCTATAAGTCAAATTAATGTCATAAAGAGAAGACTTAAGATTAAACAATACCAAGGAAAAATCCTATACAATAAAAGCATAGTATGCAAGTTGTCCCCTTGACCAGAGTTCTTCTGGGAGCTCGACCAGGGAGTGGGCTGGCTGGGGGAAGGAAGGGAGGCCCTGATGCTGGCAGGTGGCACGGGGAAGGGAGGGAGTACCCAGCCTGCAGTCGGAAGCTGCTAGGGACCCTACCAGTGCATGAATTTCGTGCACTGGGCCTCTAGTAAAAAGATAAAAGGCAATAGAAAGAGAATATACAGATCCAACATGAGGATAATCAGCTACTCTGAAGTAAAAAAATAAAAATAAATAAATAACAATTATAATATTCTCCAATTGTTATAAAATCATCTCTGTTTATCACATAACCATTTGTATGTTACATGCAAGAGAGATGTCTGGAATGAAGGGCATGAAATATTAGTTATATGTGGGATTGTTGGGCTTGAGGTCTTTTGTTGAGTTCTTTATGCTTTTCAGTATTATTTGCCTTTAAAAAAAATAAGTATGCATAGTCCTGACCAACATGGTTCAGTGGTTAGAGTGTTGGCCTGCACACCAAAGGGACCCCGGTTTGATTCAGTTCAAGGGCATGGACCTGGGTTGCAGATTTGATCCTCAGCCCTGGTCGGGGTGCATGCAGGAGGCAACCAATTGATGGGTCTCTGTCACATATATGTGGCTCTCTTTCTCTCTCTCTCTCTCTCTCTCTCTCTCTCCCTCTTCCAAACTCTCTTTCTCTCTCACTCTCTCTAAAAATCAATAGAAAAAATATCCTTGGGTGAGGATTAACAAAAATAAATTACTAAAATAAGTATGCATAACCTTTTAAAGTAATAGTGATTTTTTGTTGTTAATCCTCACCCAAGGATACTTTTTCCATTGATAGAGAGAGTAGAAGGGAGGATGGAGAAGGGAGAGAGAGAGAGAAACATTGGAGTGAGACATATCAATCCATTGCCTCCCACACTGACTTGGGCCTGGGATTAAACCCACAACCTAGGCACGTGCACTGACTGGGAATCGAACTCGAGACTTTGGTGTGCAGGCTGATGCTCTAACCACTAAGCAAACCGAACATGGCTGAAGCAATGGTAATTTTTTAACTTAAGCATTTCTAAGAGAAATGAGAGTTAGTGGGGAAATTTTTAAATAATTATAACCTATAACTTTAATTTATAAATGTATTTGAATTAAAATTAAGTTAAATAGTTTACCTTTTTTATTTCTAGATTTATAAAGAGGGTATTTTTTTTTCATTGCCTATGGTTAAAAATGTATGCCAATTTCACCTAAAGCCTTATAATTTTTTTCTGTTAATCTGCATTGTATCTTTGATTGTGGGTTCATTTGATTTTGAATATATGCCTGTGTCGGCAAAGATATTTAGTCAATTTAATCATTCCAATAAAGAATGGCAAAATTGGCATAGATCACCAAATAGCACAGAGACATAACCCATTACAAGGTGAACCATTGAGAAGCAGAGTTGGACCTCAGGTCCGATTACTGGCTCCTAAAATTAGTGCATTATCCAGACTGAGAGCACATTGCTACCCTGAAAATTGTTTAGTTAAAAACACAGATGTTAGCTGAACACATCAAAGATCAATGATTCTGTCCCAAAGTAAGGTAGGACCCAAACCCGAAATATTTACCTCGATAGTGGAGATGAACTAAACGCAAGGCAGAAGACATGGGCTTCATGTGGCAACTGTGTGCTGATCCAGCTTCTCCCCCTAGTTGAGGCCTTCTCTTTGGTACTTTGTGAACATTTGGGATCTACATATTTTAGGTCCAAAGAAACTAAACAAACAGGGGAGGAACACCGGGCTTAGATGCTTTTAAATGTAGGTTGGTATAGAAATTTAGTATGACTATTTAAATTTAATGGGAAAGAACAAATAAGTATAATAGAAAATCCCTCAGTCACTCGTATTTCCTTCAAGAACTTACACCAGACAAAAGCAGAATAGAAAGCCTGGGCATTAGTTACCCATTTCACATCTTCGGGGTTAGTAACATATCACTGCAGAGCTAAAACCAGCAAATCCACTCATTCCTATAGATCTCTAGCTCTTCATATGCAATGTACCTATAAATATTAGTGTGAGTTTAGTAGAATTATTTGTCTCGGTGGTTGCTTAGTACCAGGTAGACAAAAACAACCGATGAACTGAATATTTCATTGTTCAGCCAGCAATTAAAGATTCAGGAGAGAGTTAAGACAAACATAAAGATAGTCCGTCAGAATTGTTTACTTATTTCTCTCAAGTAGCCCAACATGTCTTGATAAATCTAGCAGCATCCATTTAAATTTGCATAAAAACTGCGAAAGCAAGGAAAGTGTTGTGCTGAACCAGTCCTACAAAGATCGCCCAAGAGTGGCCCTAGGAAGCAAAGCCAGACCACAGAGCCCATGGACAGTAGGCCCCCCGGAGGAAGTATCTCCGACACATAAAGGCTGCAGAAGGGCTCCCATCTCCTCACAACCTGGTTTCTTCTGGCCATGCTCAGGTCCTTGCCCACGCAATAGTGAAGGTGCTGTGATCCCACCTGCACTTAACAAAGAACCCTAAAAATGTGCATGAAAATGTGAGATGAAATTGGCAATTGGCTTTCTGGTCTTGATCACGACATAACTTACGTAAAAAATGCATCACTTGCCCTACCTGGTTTGGCTCAGTGGATAGAGCATTAGCCCATGGTCCAAAGAGTCCCAGGTTTGATTCTGGTCAAGGGCACATACTTCTGCTGCAGGCTTCATCCCCAGCCCAGGTTGGGGCACATGTGGGAGACAACCAATTGATGTGTTTCTATCCCATCGATGTTTCTCTCTCTGTCTCTCCA
>NW_006286140.1:4590289-4601089 GCF_000327345.1 Myotis davidii
ATTGAGGTATAATTGATATGCATTATATTAGTTTCAGGTATAGAATGTAATGATTTAGTATTTGTATATATTGTAAAATGGTCACCGCAGTATCTAGTTAACATCCATCACCACATATAGTTGCAGAATTTATTTTTGTTGTGATGAGAGAACTTACAAGATCTACTCTCTTAGCAACTTTCAAATATGCCATACAGTCTTATTAACTATGGTCAGCATGCTGTACATCACACCCTCAGTGACTTATTTATTTTATAAAAAGTTTGTATCATTTGATTCCCTTCATCCATTGCACCTACCCCCCCACCCCTACCTCTGGCAAGCACCAGTCTATTCTGTGTATCTCTGAGCTTGGTTTTGTTTTTAGTTTCCACATATAAGTGAGATCATACATTATTTGTCTTTTTCTGTCTGACTTATTTAATTTAAGATAATGCCCTCAAGGTTCACCCATATTGTTACAAATGGCAAGATTTTCTTCTTTTTATGGCTAAATAATATTTCATTTGTGTATACATAATATATATTATGAATAATATGAATATTATTTAGCCATAAAAAGTTACATATCACATTTTTATCCATTATTATCAATGGACAATTAGGTTTTTTTTTCATATCCTGGATAATAGAAATAATGCTATTGAACATAGGGGTGCATATATCTTTTTAAGTTAGTGTTTTTGCTTTCTTTGGATAAATAAATACCCAGAAGTGGAATTGCTGGATCATATGGTAGTTCTATTTTTAATTTTTTAAGGAACCACTATACTATTTCCATAGTCACTGCACCATTTTCTAACCACACCAACAGTGAACTAAGGTTTCCTTTCTGCACACCCTCACCAACATGTGTGATTTCTTGTCGTTATGAGAACAGCCATTCTAACAGGTGTGATGTGCTATCTCATTATGGTTTTGATTTGCATTTTCCTGATGATTAGTGAGCGTTAGCATCTCTGGACTAATTTTCAGGAGATTATATCCATTGTTTCAAGTCACTTCAGATCACACAAAGCCATCATTTAGTTTTTATTTCCAGTAGGACCAGTCTTACAGGTAAACAGCATATAGGTACAATGTTAGGTCTAGGAACAAGCAGTTTTCTTATTTCTGAACTAGAGGCCCGATGCATGAAATCTGTGCAAGAGTAGGCCTTCCTTCCCCCGACTGCTGGCACTGGCTTCCCTCTGGCACCTGGGACCCTGGCTTCCCTGGCAGCCCTGGCTTCATCCAGAAGCTCATCCAGAAGGACGTCTGGAAGGATGTCTGGTCTAATTAGCATATTATACTTTTATTATTATAGATGATGCCTGAGATTTTGCCATTAGAGCACTACCTCTTTTTTCTTTTTTAATAAGGCTTTGGTTTCTGTTAAAATTCAAATGTCCCTGGAAATGGTATCTCTTTAAGTATTAAATTTTCAAAAAGTGAACCTGATGATATGTACCAGGATTAAAATTCTTCAGTTGCTCCCTCTCCTTCATAAAGTCCAAACTCTTATACAAGGCAAGTGAGACTATGATCAGAGCCCATGCCCAAGTCTCTACCTTTATTCATTAGGCTTTCCCATCATTCTCCAGTCATTTTGCACCACAGAGTTTTGCTGAATGTGCCATGCTGTTTCGGCCCTCTTGCTTTCTCACTTGCTTGCTGCTCTTCCTGGATTTCCCTCATTCTTCTGCGCTTACCCTGAAAACCCCTGCCTCAGGGGTTGCCTCATGACTTTTCATTGTGATCCTCTCGCTCATTCTTTCAGGGAGATTTAGGAACTCCTTCCTCCACTTTGTCCTTTGTGTACCAGCGTCGTGAGTTTTTTCCATAATATACCACGTATGCTATTATACCTGTTGTCTTTCCTAAGATGATTCACTTTTAATTAAAATAAGTTCCAGGGAAACAAAATAAAGTTATTACATTTAGTAACTAGAATGAACAAAAATGAAATATAAGCTATAATAAAATTTATATTTAAAAAACATGTGCTAAAATAAATTAATCATTAAGAAGAGTAAACTTGTTACTATTTGTTGGCAATAAAGAATATTTGACTTCATGTATTAAGCTCATCCCAACTCCCATGTGTTTTTAACTATAAAGGAGAAACATATTTAATTACTATGAAATGTGTGTGTGTGTGTGTGGGCGGCGGGTGGGGGGGCAGGTTCTTAGTTGCAAACAACAGAATTCACTGTGGCTACTTTAAGCAGGCAAGGAATTTATTAAATGGTTTTGAGTAACTCACAGATGATTCACTAGAGCCAGAAAGCCAGATTTTGAGGCTACATAGCCATGAATAATGCCCAACCACACTGAGGTATCTCTTGTGAAACCTACTATTGCTGCCAAGCAAATATGACACTTAACACTGGGTGCCGTTGTTCTAGAAGAAGCAGCATTCTTTGACCCCGTCGATACCCCTGCCAGTCACTTCCTCATGATGGTTGCTTCTGACCCAAGTATCTCATTGGTGTTCTAGTTGGCTGAAGCCTGATTAATCATTTATATACTAACTACAAGGCATTCTGGGAATATGAATTCTACATAGCTTCTATCTTCGTAGAAAATTAACAAAATATGAGAAGGGTGCCCAGAAATGTTGGCAGCCAAAAATGATGAAAGTTTACACCACTAATCAAATTTTTCCAGGTGACTTTTGTTTCCAGAAGCTATTCAAAGTGATCTCCAGTACCTATTCTTCTATGGAAGTTATCGAATGATTTGGTATGTCTATAAAGTGGTGGGAAAAGTGTTGCTTATCTAATCTTCTCTGCCATTGGAAGGGAAAATACTTATGAAGATCTTTCAAGGGTTTTTTTTTTTTAACAAGGTTGCATGCACACATGTTCAGAAAATATGACAGATGAGTATACAACCAGGTGGTTCAGACCATGGAAAGTGTCCAACTCACCTCTGTAGCTTGTATACCTTATAACTCCAGGTTAGAATTACTATGTTTACTTTGACTTACACCTGGAAGACTGAAGTGAGCTTGCTTTGTAAGGATAGGTAAAAGATACTAATTTGCAAAGCCATTTCAGTCATGCATACAATCCCCAGGTTGAAGGATGGAGAAACACTTGAAGTTTACACTGTGACTCAGTAAGGTGAATGGGAATTTTTTTTTGCCAGTGAGCATCTATATGTAACAATGTGTTTTGGACAGCTTCCCCCCCCCCCCCCCCCATCTCTTCACCTAGCTGAGAAAAAATTCAAGACATCAGTAAATTACTCTTAACTCTTTAACGATTTTAACAGATTTGTTAAGTGTTCCTTTTAAATCTTCATGCATGCCTCAGGTGACAGGGGCTTCCCCCTGCATTTAAAAGAGAACAAACACATTTTGCTTCAGAGACACATTTTAGTACCTAGAACAAGGCCTTATTTTGAACCAAACTGGCATAAGTCACGTTTCTCATCTAGGTGACTTTTCCTATCTATGTTATTATTTTATCCATAGGATTTTTCATTATTATCAATATCATTCAGTTTCAATTTCTCCTAATGTTGTCATCTTACCACACTGTTGTCATAACCACAGTATATTTGTGAAAATAAAACTTTACATTGCTATTATCTAAATTTTCCACTTTATTTGGGGTTCGTGAGTTTTTCCACTAAAGCCCCTTTTCTGTTCCGGGATCTCATCTGGAATACCACATTGCATTTACACATTGTGTCTCCCCTGGTCTGTGACAATTTCTTAGTCTCTCCTTCCTTGCATGATCTTGACTGGTCCCGTATTTTGTACAATGTGAGTCAATTTGGATTTGTTTGCTGCTCTTCTCATGCCTAGACTGAGGTTCTAGTTTGGGAAAGGACACCACAGGGTGAGATGCCCTTCTGATCACATGATCTCAGGAAGTAGCTGATATCAATGTGACTCATCACTGGTGAGATTAAAATTAGTCAGTTAGGTAAGATAGTGTTTGCAGTTTCCTCCATTACAAAGTTACTATTTCCCCTCTCCAACCTCTATTCCTTGGAAGCAAGCACTAAGTGCAGCCTACAGCCTCCTAGAACAGATGTATGTGCGTATATTATTTGGAAATTTCTGTAGGGAAGATTTGTCTCTTCTCCTCATTTATTTATTTATTAGGTCATCTATTTATATCAATATTAAGGCATATATATTTATTTTATACTTTGGATTATAATCCAATGCAATGCTACTAATTTTGTTGCTCACGTTGTTCTAGCTTCAGCCATTGAAAGCTCACTCAGGTTGGCTCCTTTTTCCCTTTGACCTGTTTCCACCATTTTGTTTGGGGGTCACTTCCTTATTTTTTGGCGCTGGATCACGCTGCCAGCTTATCTTGTATTTTATATGACTCGGCTCTAGAATTAGTCATTTCACCAAGGAGTCCTGGTTCCTTTTGTTAGAGACTGGTATTTAGAAACCAAGTTCTGGGTTCTGGTTCTATCAATCTGTTTCTAAGACGCCTGGAACAAAATTATACAGAACAAATGTTTTCTTAGACTTTTGAAATTATCATGCAAACCCCCAAAGATCAGCCAAGTTGAAAGAAATTTTGAATTCATCAGTTTGCACTGAATAGCATCCTCTTGGTTGTGCCTGGGCTAATTCTCACTACTATGTTTTCTGTAATGAATTGTTTTATTTCATAGAGACCAGAGGTTAATGGGAGGAAAGGGGAAGAGTATGAGAAACCCCTGCCTCCGGGGCAGAGGAAGTGAAGTAACCTAGGTTCCTGGAGAAAAGGTGCTCTCATGGGGAGGGTGAGATGCCACCTGCAGCCTTCGTGCATATTTCATTTGTTAGCTACTCCTAACCCTCATCACTGCTTTGAGAATAGTTGCAGGCAATTCTAGGTTTGTCCAGGGGAATTAATTAATGAAGGTTTTGGTTTGAGTCTATATTGAATTATCAGTTAGAATAATTTCTTAAGAGGACAATTTATTAGTATTTATTAAAATCAGCTGATTAAGCCAAAGAATCACTTTAAGAGCAAAGAGCAAATTATCCTTATTTTGGCTCTACAATGAGTGTCATCTTTGTCTTGAGTATCCAGCATTCCTGGAGTGACATAAAGTATCTGTTGGCCTGTGACTTGAGAGACCACATTGCTTAGTGTCTAAGAGGACAGGTAAGGCAGGCTCTGCAACTTGTAAGATGTGTGACGTTGGGCAAGTCACTTCCCTTTCTAAAGGCTCAGACACCCTACCTATGAAAAGGATAATAATATTTAACACATAGAATTATTGTTGGGATTAAACTAGTGAACACTTGTAACTGCGTAGTAAAATATATGGCGCATAAAATATTTTTAAAAATGACTGTCATAGCTGTAATTATTAAGGTTAAGGCCCCCCCCCTCCCATTTTAGGGGATCTGTGTTACATAACATTGTATTAAGAGTTTAGTCTTCCAAGGCCCTGCCCTTTGCACTTCCTAAGTTGGAAGACAATGCTCACTCCCGGGCAGCGGAGGTAGAGGCTTTGGGCCTTCTGGGGGAGTCTCTGATATCCTCTGTCTCTCTCTGCTGAGAGCAGCCAAGAGGCAAGGGTTGACCTCTATATCTAGTCAAACACCAACCCTGAATTTTATGCAGACAGTGTCAGCTGCCCCTTCTCAATGAGTTACTTTATAGGCTTCAAAATATCATGGCGCTGAGCTTAAAAATTCAGCCCATTTCCCCATAGCAATAATTGTTCAAGGGCCAGTGATGGCCAGGGGTTTTCTAGATGATCATTTTGAGCTTCTGCAGTTCTAATGTTTATGATGTTGAGACTCTGTGGGTTTTCTCTGCTATGGAATAGTAACTCACTATGGCAATAAATGAAAAGAAGTAGCTTGCTTTTTCTTGTTGCATCTGGGAAGTTTCCAGGTTATTTTTGTTTATATATGTGTTCTGTATCTTTATAAGAGTGTGTGTGTGTGTGTGTGTGTGTTTCAACATTTTATAGTCCACTCCACATTTTTTTTGACTAAGAACATTAGCTAATATTTCAGCTTTCAAGCAGTAGGGGTCTGAGAGATTTGCCATGTCTTCGGGTGGGTCTGCTGAGGCCAGTTCTTACACACGTTAAACATGACTTAAATCCTGAGAGCAAACTAATTCACAGAGTAGCCACCCAACCCACACTCCTTCTGAAAGTGTTTTACTTTAAGATGCTAGGTTCAAAGAAACAAGTGCTCTCTGGCCTAAACAATGTTAAATAAATTATATGCTTGAACTTGCTCCTTATCAACAGCTCATTGGTATTATACAAGCTCAGCCATATAGTCTCAAGAGGCAACAAGCACTTAGAATTCATTCTTTCCTTCCAGAAGGGCACTAGTGGTGTCCTTTCTGAAAACAAAGAAGAAATACGATTCCACTGACTATCTTCTGGGCTTTCTCTTTAATCTAGATTTATGCCAGGTTCTAGGAGGAAAATGCTACCTGCCTTCTAGGTTATTGATTGACAAATGTTTTCAAAGTCTACATGTAAACTGGCTTAAGCAGGCAAAAGGAAGAAAGATATGGTGTTAGAGGTCAGGAGAGATGGGGATAGTTAAATTTGGGAGGCATTGACTGGAATGGGACATCAGGGGTGTCTGTGCAGAAATGACTTGTTCCTAGGTGCTGGCTACACAGGTGTGTTAATTGTTTAAAAATTTATCAAGTTGTGCACTAGTTATTTGTGTTTTATTGTAGCTATGTTATGTTTTATTAAAAAGTTTATCTTTATGTTATATCCAGACAATGGAATATTATTCAGCACTAAAAAGGAAATGAGCTATTGAGCCATAAAAAGATATGGAGGAAATTTAAGTGCATGTCACTAAGTAAAAGAAGCCAATCTGAAAGGTTTACATACTATATGAGTCTAACTACAAAACATGAAGGAAAAGGCAAAAAACAGTGTGGAGATCGTAAAAGGATCAGTTGTTGTCAGGAATTAGAGAGCAGGGGGATGAACAGGGGAGCATAGAGGAATTTTAAGGCAGTGAAACTATTCTGAATGGTACTACAGTGTTGGGTACATGTCACTATACATATAAGGTGTCCCCAAAATGTATACACACACTTTGAATATTATAAAAGCAGTATTTATTAAATTACATTTCATTTTCAAAATTGACCTATCAGCTCTTAAAGTGTGTATACATTTTGGGGGGACACCCTGTAGGTACTTGTCAAAAACTGTAGAATGTACATCACCAAAAGTGAGCCTAACATTACCTGTGGCCTGTGGGTGATAATGATGTGTTACTGTAGGTTCATATATTGTAATTAAATACCGCACTGGTGAGGGATATTGATAATGGAGATTGTGGGTGGGAACAAGGGATAAATGAGAATCTCTGTACTTTTGGTTCAAGTTTCCTGTGAACTTAGAACTGCTCCAAATATAAAATTTATTTTTTAAAAATTACACGCATATACCCAAATTTATTTTTATTTTTTAATCTTTATTGTTGGAGGTATTACACATATCCCCCCCCTTTTAAAACAAAAGCCTTCCTTTAAAAAAAAATCTTCAATAGAATTGCCTACTCTCCATCTCTCTGTCAACTAGGCCATGCTGTCCAAAGGTGTGTGAAGGGTGATGGGGAGAGGCAGTCAAAGGGGGGTCTGATAGCCAATTCACTCATTTTTTTGGAAGGCTGATCTATCAGAAGTGAATAGACATCTTTTAAATTATGAATTATTTTATAATTGATTTACTAACATTCATTATTCAGAGCAGTAAGCAAAAGATTGGGATAAGTCAATACATCTCTGTATGAATTATTGGTTACAGAATCCCCACACCTTTGCTTGTTTTGTAATTACTTAACTTGGTTTTAAATAATTATAAGCAAAGAGAAAGTGGACAGAAAAATCACCAGTTATGCACATGGTACTGAGATCTTATGAGTAGTGAAATATCAAGAAACTTTAAGGCCTGTTTTTAAATGCTGGTGGGAGGTAATGTAGCAGATGAATTTCACTATGGATACATTTTGATAGAGTATGAGCCATTGACTTTTCATTCATTCATTAAATATGTAAAAATACAGAGTATGTGCCAATTATTATACAAAACACTGCAAATCGCATCTCCTCTGCTTGTTTTGTAATTACTTAACTTGGTTTTAAATAATTATAAGCAAAGAGAACCTGGATCTCGTTGAGATACTGCACACCCTTGGTGATGTCAGTTAAGATATTGGGCCCAGTGCCATCGGGATAAGGCCTGTTTTTAAATGCTGGTGGGAGGTAATGTAGCAGATGAATTTCACTATGGATACATTTTGATAGAGTATGAGCCATTGACTTTTCATTCATTCATTAAATATGTAAAAATACAGAGTATGTGCCAATTATTATACAAAACACTGGGATTCCTGCCCATCCCTGAAACACAGTGTTTGGGGGAGGTCGGTAAGCAGACTGATAGCAATGGAGTATGACAGGACAGGGAGTCATGAGAGCTCATGGGGGCCCTGAACAAAGCTGGGACAGAGGTCTTGAGAGGCCTTTTTGGGGTGGTAGCATCTGACATGGGCCTTGGTACAAGGGAAGAATCTGGGAGTCATTGTACAATGTTTCACCGAAACACTAAAATAGAAGCTGTGGTGACTTTGTACGCTCACAGTTGACCAGAAAGCAGAAAAGTCCTCAAAGCGAGCACTTCTATTTGCCCTGAGTGCAGTTCTAGTCTGTTCAAAAAGGATATAGAAAAAAAAGGTATAGGAAAATCGCAGGCTTTTCAGAGAAGAGTAATTTAAACAATAAAAGAGATTAACTTCCATTTGGGAGCCTGCATATTTCAGTGAATGAGTCAATCTCATGGACTATATCTGTTGGTCCTTGACCCCTTTCCACCAGTTTCTCCTATTCCCTGCCCCAATTACCAATTGCTGCTGCTGTTGCTGCTTCACTTACTGGTGGCTAAAGATTGGTTAGCTGCAACTTGGTTCATGCAACATTCCAAAAGAAGACATCCATGGGTCATGTCTTACTGGCAAGACTAATGTTGATCTATGTTGTGAAGAGAGGCTAAATCTGAATATTCAGGTTTGAGAATGTACGTGTATATGAATATACCTGATGTTTCATGATCATGTAGTAGAGTAAAAATAAATTCAAACTGTTCTTCATCTGAAGCATTTAAAATGAAGGTTCAAAGGGGAGGATTTGGTTAAATTTTATAAAAATTATAAAAAGCTGAGTTGTCTGTCCTTCCATGTTGCACAATCCCAGGGGGTCATACATCACTTATAGTGTGATCAGTACCCCTGGGCTCTGCAATGTGGTGGCTCTGGAGATGGCATACATTTGCATAGCAATCCTCAGAATCCTAGAACTACAGGGCAAGGCAACCACTGAAGCTGAGAAAACAGAAATTTAAGCTAAATGAAATAATTTCTACCTAACATAGCTTATAAGAAACTCATAGATCTTACACAATTTATGCTCTTTCTCTGACCTCACATTCTACATCTTTAAAACTGAAATGCTTTACTGAATCAAATGAGATAACATATATAAAACACTTAGCACGGTGTCTGGCACATAGTAGGCACTTAATAAACAATACTTTCCTCTTTTAAAAAACATTTTTATTTATTGATTTTTAAAGAGAGAGAAAGGGAGAGGGAGAGAGAAGCATCAATGTGAGAGCGAAACATCGATTGGCTGCCTCCTACACACCCCCTACCAGGGATTGAGCCCGAAATCAGGGCATATGTCTTGACTGGAAATCGAGCCAGCAGCCCTTCAGTGCACAGGACAATGCCCAACTAAAGGAGCCACACCAGCCAGGGCTCTTTCTCCTTCCCCTTCCCCTTCCCCTTCCCCCAACTTCCCCTGCCCCTGCCCCTCCCCTTTCCCTTCCCTTTCCCCTTCCCCTCCCCCTTCTTCTTTTTCCAATAATACTTATCTTAAGCAATCACTTATCAGACTGGGTATTAAGTTTTTTATATCATGAAACTAACCCCAAATGACAATTTGTACAGAAGAATATTCTAACAATAAGGAGAGAAATCAACACACTGAGATTTTAGTCCTTGAAAAACCAGTTTTAATAAGAAGGCAATATATACAAACCTTTAATTTAAAAAGTAAGTAGAGCCCGGCCAGTGTTGCTCAGTTGTTTAATGTTGACCCATGAACCAAGAGAATACTAGTTCGATTCCCAGTCAGGATACATGCCTGGGTTGTGGGCTTGATCCCCAGTAGGGGCTGTGCAGGAGGCAGCAAATTGATATTTCTGTCTCATAAATGTTTCTATATCTCTATCCCTCAAACTTCTCTTTCTCTAAAAGTCAATAAAAAACATTTTCTTAAAAAATAAAAAGTAAGTAGAATGGATAGAAAACCAACTGAATGATTGTTAAGTACATAGAGTGAAAAGTAGAATAAGTCAAAGAAGACTTCCTGGAGGAGGTGAGATTGGAACAGAGAAATGAGGGATGGTTGGTGAAAGTTTGGGGGAAGATTATGTTGGAGGATGGTGAGTTCCTTCTAGCAGGGGTGGGGAACCTTTATTCTGCCAATGGTCAGTTGTGTATTTATATCATCATTCGAGGGCCATACAAAATGATCAACTTAAAAATTAGCCTGCTGTATTCGGTCAAATATTTATTAACTCACCCCAATTCCTTGGTGCCGGGAGCCGGTCCATCCTTGCTGTTTCAAGGGACCTGGCATATATGGCATGCTGTTCTTAATATGTTTGGTCACCTTCTTGGCACTATGTGTTTTAACCAAGGTCACCTCTCTGAGAAAGGTTGTTTCCCCAGGTAGGGATTTTCCCCTGAAGTTAGGGAGGGAATAAAACCTCTTAACCCCTTCCCCAGCAGAA